>NC_067138.1:91603786-91903786 GCF_903995435.1 Acomys russatus | reverse complement strand
AGCCTGCATCTCAGCATGGACTTGGGAAGCTAAAGACTGTGAGTTGCTTCAGGTAACTGAAAATAACGAAAATGCAGATATGCTCCTGAGTTTCCTTTCCTACTTCTTCAGAACTTAGTATGAACACATATATAGTTTCATATTCTGTATCCTCGAGACAGTATTTCACATAATAAAGGAATTGCTATACCTTCATAAAGTCTTCTGTAATAACAATATGGATTGAATTCCCAACATGAAAAATAAATATAATGAAACATCAACTGATTGGCATTGTGTTTGTGATTTAAAAACATCAGCAGAGTCTCTTCCTTAAATGTAAATATGTAATCACAATTATAAGAAAAACAGTTTCATACACAGAAAAGCTGTCATTTCAGGACCTCTATGTAATAAATATTAAGTGCTCTTGACAGTTGTACTCACAGTTCAGGTAAAGAGTTCATCCATGGCTAATCTATAGAAAACAAACTTTTATTTCCATGAGTCCATAACTTTGCTTAATTTATTAATAAATCATTTAAAGTTTTCAGAAATAACTGCATACTCTTATATTAACTCTTTAAAATTCTAAAAATTATGTTTAAAAAGAAATCAGGGGTTCTGCTTTTGTTCTTCTGTTTAGGGTTGGTCTAAACAAAATAAGAGATCAAATAATTTTTTTTGATTTAAAATTTTTTTCCTGATTTTGCTTTGATCAAAAAAATCATCTTCAAAAAAAAAATCATCTTCACCAAACAACATGCACTTGATTTAGGAGAATATGGGAGGAAACATGAAAAAAAAATAACGTGTCACTCAGATATGCTTACTGAAAGTTTTACGCAGATCCACCTGTGTACAATTTTGGTGAACACTTGTTAAATGTTTAACAGGACTACTGAGGCCCCTTGCATGTGAGGTCAGCTGTAGGACAATTAGCTGGTCTTACAGATTGGGAGTGTTTTATAAAGTGTCAGCAATGTAAGGCAGAGAAACAATGGAAATGATTTGTATTAAAGGTTGAAGTCTGTCATCATCCTGCAATAAGCCAGACTTAGAAAGGTAAGGATTCCATGTTTTCTTTCATACATGGAGCTCAGAGGGAGAAAGATACATTGAAGTGACAGGAACATTGCCAAGGTAGTAGATAGTGACTGAGGGGAGCAGGAAGAATAAGATGATGGTATTAATCATGTGTGTGTACATATATTAGATACGTATGCATTGGCTGTATGTAATGCATATGCAATATTCATGCATGAAAATGTCATAGTAATTGAGGCTCATTATTTTATACTTTAGCCCATAGTAATAGAATATTTCAATGGTGATATAACAATGAGAAAACTGTTTAAAAATTCTAACTATAGGTTTTATGAGTCAAGATAGTTAGTTATATTGTATTTAGAGTGAAGGATGTTTACAAAGTAGAAATGACACAATTTCAACCAGAAAACCCTGCATTCCAGTCTAATTCTACTGTGTGGGAAAAGTAACTCAATGTCTCTGGACCCCAGTGTTCTAAGGAAAGGGGGAAAAAGTCTCTACCACATAGTATATTTGCCTTTCCTCTATGGTAGTTGGATTGATTTTGACCATGTTTTGTAAATCATTCTTTAAATGTAGCCTTCTGACATTGATATTTATCCCTGATCAGGCAGAAATACCATAATTTGCAGTAATCTGGCTTCTTGGCTGTTGTCCATGCCCTTACTGCTTTGATGAAGCGCTCTCTCTCTCTCTCTCTCTCTCTCTCTCTCTCTCTCTCTCTCTCTCTCTCTGTGGTGCTATTTGTTTGCTCTTGGAAAAGGGATAAAATAATGCCTGTTGTGGGATAAATACTTCTTCTGATTGGATTTGAGACTTGCTCCACAGGGAGGAATTTCATATGTCTACTGTAATCCTGTTCAAAAGGCAATGGCTAGTGAGGTCAAAGGTCATAAAAGATAACCTGTTGTTATTTCAATAAATGACCATGTGCTCAAATAGACTTTTAGATGTTTTTACTTATACCTAAAAGTCCCAGGACATTTGCAACCTTGGTGACAGAAGCTTCTCTTTGTGATGGGCAGCAGTCCATTCATAGACAGACAGCTGGACAAAGTGCAGAGCGTGTGAGTGTTCAGGCATCAACGGGACATCTTTATCAATCCTCATCTTCTGCCTCCACTATGGATCAGGAAACATCAGAGTGGCTGAAAGAATGTAAGAGTGAACTTGTACAACCACTTTGGAAATCAATCTGTCACTTTCTCAGGAAATTGGGAATAATTCTACCATATCACTCCTGGGAATACACCCAAAAGGTGCTCCACCATGCAACAAAGACATTTGCTCAACTATGGTCATAGCAGCTTTCTTCATAATAGCCAGAATCTGGAAACAACCTAGATGTCCCTCAACTGAAGAATGGATAAGGAAATTGTGGTACATTTGCACAATGGAATACTACTCAGCTATTAAAAACAAGTAAATCTTTAAATTTGCAGACAAAAGGATGGGAACTAGAAAAGATAATCCTGAGTGAGGTAACCCAGACCCAGAAAGGCAACTTATATTGATAATCCCACTGCATGGGAATAACTCTGAGACTGGCTGAGACACGAATGTCTATGCATAGACAATGCTTCTTGTTGATTAAAGAATCCCTGTGATTTACTATTAGATGCCTTTCTTCATATGGCATGAAGACTTGCAGATATCTTTCTTCTGTTCATACAAACAGCAGAGAACCAGCCTTAATTGTTCTGTGCAACATGCACACTTCATATATTTATAATTTTAGGACTGTATAATGCTTGTGAGAAATTATATGTTTTCAAAACAAAAGAACTGGACACTGACACTGGATCAGATCTGACAGGATTCATTCCTCTCAGGATGCTAGACACTGACATCCTGCATCCTTCATGCTCCAGCACCAAGTGCTTCAGTTGCTGTTCCTCATCAGAACAGGACAGCTCCCAGGGCAGCTAAGAAGAAAGCTTTCAATCCTGATTTGTGCAGCAATTCAGACTGTCCCATACAGGACTCTAATTAAGCCTGGAATTTCTCAACATTTAGAAACTGGACCACAAATGCTGCTATTCCTAGATTATTTAACCATTCCCCCAATTATATTTGGACCTCTACAAAGGTATTATTTGTCCCAAATCAGCCAGGAGAAACCTTAAGAGAATGATGCCCCATTTCCCTTAAGGGAGGGTTGGGTAGATTTTGGTTGCTTTCTTGGGCTATAGATGTTTATTTTCATTGGGAGTTGGTTATAAGTTATTATTGGCCTTATTCAAAGAGAAAACAAGGTTGGACTTGGGGATATCTCTTTTTCTCTATCTTTCTTTCTTTGCTTTGAAGACAGGGGTTGAAAAGAATGAAGGGCAATATAGAAATACATAGGGATGATAGGACAAAAAGTAGACTATTGATTCTATTCCTCAACTTAAGGCCTTAAGTATTACTCACAGGTTGTTTTTAATTCACTGGATGGAATTTTATATATTGATACAAAATAAGTTTAATTTTGAATATTAGTATAGAATTCAAATTTAAGATTCTTCATATACATTATATATATTTCTACTCTAATATGCAGTATTGTACCCATACAACTCAATTATAATACAAGATTTACTTCCAATACTTTGAAAGTGATATTGCAGGCTGTTTAGGATAAGTAAGTTATACAAGTTAATTGTTAGTTGATCAAATCATGGTCATGTCAACACAGAACTATGTAAGAGAAAATGATACATCCAGACCCTGAAGCATCTATCTCAAAAGTTTCACTGACATGCATCCTGTGCCTCTTGTCCTGTCTCTCTGAGTACCAATGCTGGAAGAGCTGAAAAGTACTGACTGCAAGTAGGAAAGGGCTGTGAACACTAGAATGCTGACAAATGGGGAAACCCATTTCTATATTTGAGTAGAGAATCTCTGTGGCTGAGCGCATTAATTTTGTAATACACAAGTAAAAGGAACAATGAGAGGAAAGAAAGAAATGACTATATTGTAAGTCATTCCATCAACATAGTACTGCGTGAACTTGATGCTCAGAAGCCCTCCAGGGCCAGTCCCACGGACTGCTACATTCATTTTTCAAGTAAGCTTGTCGGCTCACTATTTTCAGATACACCTTTTCTGTCTTCTTTCTCAACTCCAGTGTCCCTCCCTCCCCTTCCCCCCCCCCCCCCCCCCCCCCCCCCGTCTCCCTTCTTTCCTCCCCTGTGCCTTCCACTTGCTTCTCACTTCTGCAATCTAATTGCTTGTAATTTCAAGTGTATCCTATACTGGCCCACCTCTCTCCATCTGTGCCTTCCAAGTCTCACCCAGATTTTATAAAAGCCTTCTCACTTTGCCCCAATTTTTCCTTAAGCCCCATCCCATGCATCATCAGAAGTGATATTCCAACAATGTCAGCATCATCTACAGCCTTTCTCACCACACGCTCCCCAAACACTCACCAAAGCTCGGTTTCCTAGCTACTGGGTTGCCTAAACAGACTTCAAAGCAGATATATGCTGATCTATAACTGAAACACTCATGAGCTCCTGTCCAAGTATCGGTGCTTATACCCTTCCAGACTGTGCCCTGTAATGCTCAGCTCCATCCCATGAGTCTTTGCAGCCGAGTCATCATCGCATCTGACACAGCACTGACAGGCTACCTGTTGTTATCCGCGCATGTGCTCAGTTGTGTTTTTCTCAATGTTTTAAGATTTTTACATGTAAGGACTTTTGGGTATCTTTTCCTTGCTCCTACCTGATGACGAGGAGAACAGGTGTGGGCCTGGGGATGGAGATTGTTTTAGTTGATAATTGTGCAGGAATGCTACGTTAGTACCGTAGCACAGCAGCACGGATGTGACTTGAATTTCATAAATTATCCTGGGTTTTTCTCACCTGGAGCAATGACTCTGTTGGGCCTCAGCTACCCAAGGAAAGGAACAGAAGATTCGACCACAAGGGCAACCCTTTGCTTAGAAGGACTTGAAGAAGCCACAGTTGGTAAATCCAAGATTGTTTGGGAAGCCAAGCAAGAACCTAGCAAAGGAGACATGATGTCCCATTTTAGAGGCAGTTTCAGCTGGAGATGATGATTCTTAAGAAACGTCCTGACACAGAGAGCCAACCACTGCCTTCGGACTCAAGCAGACTGAACATCTACTTAGGACTCCGTGAATAGCATGCTGAGCAGATGCGTAGTCACCTCCCTGGATAGAAGGAGGCCTGCCCCAACCAGGCAGGCCTAGTTAGTTCAGCTTTCAGATTGGACACGCCTCCTTCTGGCATACAAAGCCCTCCCAGGCAGACCTGGGCCAAGATCATTACTTTCCTTCTTAATCCACTTTGTGATGTTGGCTATGATTTCTGTCTTTTCTTCCTTGTAAAATAAAACTGTTTTTCTACTTAGATAAATCAATGCAGTCAGCTAGGGTACATGCCAGAACTAAATGATTTTGGTGTACTATAAAGAAACAAAATAGACTTTTATAAAACCTTTAGATTGAAACTGACTTCTTCAAACTGTACACATTAAGCCCATTTTATTACAGAACAACCAAACCACACAGCTTCAGAAGGGTGGGGTAGGGTGGAGTGCATCCCAAACCCTCAGTGGCTCCCACACATGTTTAACAACTGAGACTTTTTTCCCTCCAGCTAATACTCTTTTGGACATTAACTCTAATTCAGATTAGGTGCTTAGGGCTTTTCTTGTTGTTGTTTTGTTTTGTTGTTTTTTTTTATAATGCTTACAAAATGCATCTTACAGACTTCATGCTATAGACATTCTGTCAAATTCTGTGACTACTATAGTCTTCTCATTAGACTAAATAAATGGTATAAATATCAATAGTCATTATAGGAAAGAAATCTGTGTTTGAACCCATAGAAAAGTAGGTTTAGTTTTCTTGCTATAAAACTTTCATGAGAATATAAAACAAACCATCAAACAAAAAAGATGGAGGGAAAAGGAAAAGAAAAGCTGCTGGCTGGTAAGTTATTCCTCCACAGCTTCCTGACAAGAGTCAATATCCTTTTGGCTTCTCTGTTTACAACACCCCAGGCTCAAGGCATCCTTTTCTATCCTGAGCAAATAATGTCTCTTAAGTCTCCATAAGTTATCTTACTTCCTCAGTGCCACTCAGTTCATGAGCTGGAATCTATGACTTGTGTTTCTTTTCAGAATTCCCTCAAAGATTCCATCCTGTTTCCCATCTTAGTACTGTTTCAGGATGTCAAAAATATGTGTATTTTCATTCAAATGGATAAGTCCATCAATTGAAAAATGGCCAATGTGGTAGGCAAGATAAGGTTCCTGGAAGGAGGTAGATATGGTGTGGTTGTTTGAAAGACAACCATCAATTGAAAAATGGCCAATGTGGTAGGCAAGATAAGGTTCCTGGAAGGAGGTAGATATGGTGTGGTTGTTGGAAAGACAAAAGCCCTCTTAGGCCCATAGGGAATGGCATTATTAGGAGGTGTGGTCTTGGAGTAGGTGTGGCTTTGTTGGAGGAGATACCTAACTAGGGGATGGGCTTTGAGGTCTCAGAAGCTTAAGCTAGATCTCTTTCTGCTGCCTGTGGATCAACATAGCAGCATTATTCATAATAGCCAGAAACTGGAAATAACCCAGATGTCCCTCACCCAAAGAATGGCTAAAGAAACTGTGGTACATCTACAAAATGGAATATTATTCAGCTATTTTAAAAAAGGAATATCATGAAATTTGCAAGCAAATGGATGGATCTGGAAAAGATCATCTTGAGTGAGGTAACCCAGCCCGCCCCCAGTAGGACACGCATGGTATATATTCATATAATAAGCAAATATTAGCCATATAATACAGGATGACTATACTATATTAGCCTAAAGAAGCTAAATAACAAGCATCTAGGGAGGATGCTTAATTCTCATTCAAAAGGGCAAATAGAATAGAAAATGGAAGCTGTTGAAGAGAGAGAACAGTACCAGAGCCTACCATAGATGTCCTCTGAAAGACTCTACCTAGCAGGGGATCAAAGCAGACGCTGAACCTCACAGCTAAACTTTGGGAAGAGGGAAGGGAGTCTTATAAAAGAGTGGGGGGGGGATAGAAGGACCAGGAGAAGACAGAAGCTCAAGAAGACCAACAGAGCCAACAAATCTCGGCCCAGGTGGGGCTGTGGAAACTGATACACCAACAAAGGACCATAAACAGAAAGTACCTAGGCCCTCAGCTCAGATGTAGCCAATAGGCAGCTCAGTCTCCATGTGGGCCCTCTGGTAAGGGGAGCAGGGGTTTTCTTAGCCATGGACTCTGTTACCTGCTCTTTGATAGCTTCCCCCTAGCAGGACAGCATTGCCAGGCAACAGAGGAAGAGGATGCAGAGAGTCCTGATAAGACTTTATAGACTGGAGTCAGTCAGTAGAGGAGGAGGGCTCTCCCTTTCTGAGGACTAGGGGAGCGAAATAGGGGGGGAAGAGGGAAAGAAGGTGGGACCCAGAGGAGATGAGGGAGGGGACTATATCGGATGTCAGGTGAATAAATTAAAAACGTAAATTTAATAGAAAAAAATAGAGATGTAGAACTCTCAGTTCCTTTTCCAGCATCGTGTCCACCTGCAAGGCATAATGTTTCCTGCATGCCATAGCAATAGTGGACTAAACCTTTGGTAAGCTAGCTCCAATTAAAGGCTGTCTTTTGTAAGCGTTGCAATAGTCATGGTGTTTCTTCAAAGCAATAAAACCCCAACTAAGACATATAGTCATACTTGAATCTGTCCTATGTGAACTTAGAAAACTTGTGGGCAATCTCTGATCCAGGGATAGCTTTCCAGGAGGCAGCTTAGTGCTGGAAGTAACATAGCATAGAAACTCCCTAAGCCTACCTCCTGTACTGCTCAGGTGACCCAGAGCACCTAGTCTCCCCATGTCATATGCTGTTCATATATCATCCAGGAAAAATAGCAGCCTCTCTCTGAGCTGTGTAGTTTCTGTACACAGAGAGATAGATAGATAGAGAGAGAGAGAGAGAGAGAGAGAGAGAGAGAGAGAGAGAGAGAGAGAGAGAGAGAGAGAGAGGGAGGAGAAGAGAGAGAGAGAGAGAGAGAGAGAGAGAGAGAGAGAGAGAGAGATTCCATGCCAAAGCCTTTATTGACCCCAGTCACAAATACCACTGAGGCATGGAATTTCCTCTGCATGTGTATGAAGTACAAATGTAAAGCATAAATGACCCCTTTAGCTTCTTAATGGGTCTATAAATATCTACACTGATTTAGAAGGCTGTTCTTCAGAAGAGAGCATGTAAGGAAAGAGAAAGCAGCAAAGCCAGCCGTCGTGTGGTGCGCTATCAGACTGCATGTCCCCACTGGCTTGATTCACTCATTCCTCAGGCTCCTCACATGCATGGAGCTCAAGTTGACGTATTGCTGTCAGGAAGGGTTGACAGTTGAGTATATTTACTCCTCAAATTCCAAGGAACCCTAGAATTTGGAAGGCAGAAGGGCGCATAGCAGGAATGAGTTATTCTGTGCCTCCAACAATGTCATAAAATTGAATGTGCATCACTGATGACGACAGCCATGTGATGACAACTCTATTCATCTACCCAAAGAGAAACCATCTTGATAGTGCAGGCACCATCTTGCTTTCTAAATGGACCCAAAGTATAAGCAGGCAGGATAGCAGCATCCTTAATGTTATTGATAAGCAGAAGAAGAGTATCAGGGACAGGCTTTAGAACAGGGTAAGTGTTCTGCACATTGGTAACCAGTAAAGCAGAGAATGCTACAGTGTTCCTAACCATCTTACATGGAGATGGCCATTGCAGTCTAACTGTAACTAATTCTTCAAAGAGAAGTAGATTCTACACAAGTGTCTGGGTTAAAAATAGAGGTCGCTTGGGATTTGCCTCTTGTCTGAATGACGCTGACTCTGAGAGACCTGGCGATGACTGACTCCAACAGTACAGTATATAAGGCACAGTACTGATAAGCTACAAAGCATTTTTTGCACTAAACACCAAACCAAATACATCATAGCTAGTTCCTATAGGCAGCTCACACTGTAAACAAGTAAACTACATTGGTTTTAAAACTGAGATTAAGATTTTCAGGATTTAGTTTCTCAAACATAAACCAACGACTCTCTACAAGAGACCAAAGGCCACAAGATAAACCGGGGCCTTTTGGGCATAGGCTATTCTGCTGGGATTCTGCTTTGAAGCCTTGCCTCAATTGTTTTATGCCTCTTTTTGGATATCCAGCAATGTGACTATAACATGAATTTGCATGTTTCAATAGTAGTGGAAAAGTGTAAAAAATAATGAAAGTAGTAAGAAACATAAAAACCATTAGTTGCCACTGAAAGTAATAGAAATATTCAGAGAGGCCACCAGCCAGGCTTTCCCTCTTATTGTAACTATCACCTCCCTAAAACTGAAAAAAAAGACAAATAATGTCCAAAGTGGAATCCCTATGGTTCACTTCTGTGAGACCACCCAGGAGAAGACAATGGTGGCCATATTAAGGGCAACATTCCTACTTCAGCAGTTGCCAGCATAGATGAATGCCTTGGGATGTTTCTGGCACATCCAAGACTTGGAACCACTGTCTGTCCTATATTAAATTGGAGCTCAAAATCATTTCTGCAAGTGGTGATGGAGCTAGAGATCAAATTATAGCAAAGGGCGCATTGAAAGGGCAGCTAATGATCCCAGTGACCAGTGTCCTTTAGAGGTCTTGGCAGCACTGACTTCGAAGCTCCACAAGCCAGGTCAACCTGGAACACCCTGGCCCTCTGAGGGATAGGATGCAAGCATACAATAGTCACCTATGTTTCTAAAGAAACACCCATTTCCAGTGGTTCGCCCGTGCTCTGCCAGGCGTGCACAGATGTGAACAGCCTCTATATCATGTCACATCACCAGAATCTATCACTACTCCCTGTCATAACTAGCCATGAAGTATTTTAGCCTCTTTTTTTTTTTTGCATTTCAACATATGTTAATAAGCTACAAATATTTTTCATGTTTCAGAATAGAACAACAACACAGCCCACTTGCTAATTTTTCAACTTCACCTTGTACTGCAATTTACCTATTTTGTACAAAGAAATAATTAGTGTAAGGTAAGTACCTTTTCTGTCCTATGCGTCCTGACAGTAAATGTGCTTTCACTTTCTCCATCCCTCTGTCCCTCCTCCCTTCCCCCTCTCTCCTTATCTCCCTCTCTCTCTCTCCCCTCTCTTCTTTCCTCCTTCCCCCTCTTTCTCTTGTCCCTGTCTCTCTCTCTATCTGTGTGTGTCTCTCCCTCCCTCCCTCCTTCTCTTTCCCTCTTTCTCTCCCCTCTTCTCTGGCACACACACAATACTCTTTGCTTCAAAGAATGTCTCCCATGTGCACATGGATATTGCTTGAAATGATCAGGGTAACCTTTAAACATCTTGGACCTGAAGGTATCTGACAGCAAACAAGGAACACAATGAAGTTGTAGACCCTGTCCAGTATTTTCATGGGAATGTCATCACCTTGAGTGCATGACATTCCCCACAATGGCTCTGTCTGTGAGCACTGATCTCAAACCCTTAAACACTGATACAATCTCCTGTTTTCTGTTTTCCTTGTCCAAGCACACTTGATCTTTGACTTCCTTAAGGCCCTTCACCCTGCTTCTATTGGTGCTTATTTTGCCCTCTCTCTTGGCCTGTCTAGCTCATGTTTTGTAGCTCTGGCATAAACACAATCCTTCCTCAAACCATCACCCTTCTCTCTGGCCTTGGAACAGAATTATTCAGCAATGCCGTGGGAGAAAAATGCATCCTACTGTGCTCGAAGCTGCTAGCTGTTCAGTGGTCCCTGGTGTGACTGTAGAGGGAGACCTGTCACACAGCCTCTCCAGCCTCAGTTCTTCTCATGTTTCCTTGCAGAGGCCTTCCATTTCTCTGATGTCCCAACCACAGTAAATTCTGTAGCTTCTGGCTTGCCTAGAAGTCCCTTTGGTCTAGGTATAAACTTGCCTTTCTTACCTTTACTATGTAAACATACATTCTTAGCCTCTCTTTCCTCATCTTCACATTTCTTACAAGACCAAACTTCTTTCAAAACTAAGTAAAATTATCAGCTGTCTTTTTTTTTTTTACTTTTTGGTTATTTTTCCACCCAGCTGCCATTCCTGTGGAAGCATGGACTGTAGACATCAGGTGGGTCCCTCACTGGTCTCTAGGGGATGAGTAGCTGTCCCTGTCTCTTGAACTGTTTTCCTTCATTGGCTTGACAAGACCACACAGTTCCATCCAGTCCTGGATCTATTGCTTGTCTAGATCCTTAAAGTCCCATATTCTTTTTTCTCTCTAACTCCATCCTTGGGTTTTCTCAGCTACATCTACAGCTCTGTCTGAAAGATAAGGCCTGAAAGCTTGACACAATGGTCATGGTAGATGCCATTGACTCATCTCCCATTGCAGTAACTGAACTTGGATTTCTGGTATGCCAAAACTAGCCCCATCTATAATCCTTATCACTGACAAATGCACATTTATTTCATCACTCAAACCAGAAAGGTCAACTACAGACTCTCAGGGTCCTGCTATACACAGCCATTCACTAAATCCCATGAAACCCCTTGTGAATAGCATGCTTCTCTCCCATGCCTAAGTCTCTAATTCTCTTCCCTTTACCATGAGCAGAGTAGTCACCCTGAGAGCTTGCTTCCTTATATGCTATGACAGGATTTTCAACTTCACAGCTTCATTCTTGTCATTTTTTCAATTCTAAATACTGACTGACAGACTCTGGAGATAATTCACCATCACCATACTGACAGCAGAAAAATGTCAATGATCAAAGAATAAAACCAGCTATTGGATAACATCATATTTCAGAATTTTAAAGTGGAACTGTGAGCCATTAGTTTTGAAACCAATGTAAGGAGTCTCAAAAAGTTTAAAAATATCTAAAATACAAGTAATAGAGTATCAAAGAATATTGCAAAGTATAAGAATAAGTTTGTGACTTTTTTGTTATGTAAGTTTTTATATTACATGTTGTCTGCATGTATGTAACAGATCACAAAGATATATATGCACTTTCTGTAATTTTTCATCTTAATAAAACCATAGATTTGATTTCTCCATAATAGTTGCCCTTATATCTACAGAAAAGCTTAGTTTTCACACCTCAACAAGGAAACTTCTTTTTACAATAGACAGAGACCTTTTCCAAAAAAAAAAAAATGACAAGCCCTCAAAATACAGAGTTGGGGAGACCAGTACCAATGGCTGTATCTACTATACAACTCCCACAAGTAAGGCTCGGGGGTCATTGTGGAAGAGAGGGCAGAAAGACTGACTGTAAGGGCCAGAGGAGAGGAGTTTGCTATGAAATTGTTTCTCCAGGTAGTGTCAGAAGCCACATCAATAAAGTCTTACTAAAAAGATTGCCTAAGCAGGAGCTGAAATAGGACAACACCAGTAGACATACTAATGTGGATGGGGGGTGGATTCTGGAGGATTCAGTAGCCTTCAAACCCTACACAGTAGGCCATAGGCAACTAAGGAATCTTGAGAGCAAGAGAAAGGTCTGCTCCAGAGAAGAGCATCTAATACCAAGTGGTTAGCTCGGAAAGCATTTGTATCCAAGTACCATTATACTGACTGAGTAGGTTATATCTATGTATTTAGGAAGACATACATATACACATGTATATAACAACAATGTTTTAAATGCTATGAATTTGAAGGAGAGAGAGGAGAAATATATAGGAGGGTTTGGGGGGGGAAGGGTAATGTGTATAATTATGATCTCAAAAATAATTTTAATATTTATATTAAAATATAACTGCATCTTCCCATTCTCCTTTTCTCTTCCAATTCCTCCTATTTTCCATGTCTCCCCATATCCCTCTCAAGTTGATGAGCTCTTTTTCTTAGAATATTGTTGTTGCATATTTAGATATGGGTTTACGATATGTAGCTACACTCTCCTCAGTCTGATTTCGTTCATGTGTATTTGACTTTAAGGATGACCATTTTCTGTGGATGATATTTAGGGGGCTCAGCTTTAGAAGATGCTAATTACTACTTTTTCAGTAATCATTAGCTTCCTGCAGTGCTTCGCCTAGGGGCACAATTCTCTCTTCTATGTTAGCATGTGTATTGATAATGTCATTGTAGTCAGGTCTTATTGAGGCAGCCAATTTTAAGAGACAGTCTTACTGCAGATTGGTTGATCCTCTGGGTCATACAATCTTTTTGTCCCCTCTTCCACAGTGTTCCCTGAGGCCGACATTCAGGAGTTATGTTAAAGATATATACATAGTTATATGTATTTTTATTATGAAAAATTCACTTATATAATTTAAATATTCTAACAACCACATTAGAAAATTTAAATAATATAATTTAACAATATTTTCCTTGATTTATTAAATTATCAATTCAACTTGTAATAAGTGAAAAATTATAGGATACATTTTTATTTTGTCCCAAGTCCTTGATATTTAGTAGGTATACTTAGAACACACATCATTTTAGAGGCAACATCTTAAGTTCCCCCAAAGCCACATGCCATTAGTGAATCTATACTGATACCATGGTTCTGAGCATACACCAGATTCCAGAACAATCCTTTCCACCTTCAAAAATTTACACATGCTTTCGTTCAAGCATGAAATCCCTTCCATCACACTGACATTTTTCTTTAAATACATCATGTGACTCCCCAGCTACTTTTATAACATAAGTTCATCTCAAGGACCAACAATACTGAACCCCTTCATCTCCAGAACCAACTGCACTGGACCCCTTCTCTGACTGTATAGAACACTAGACACCCTTCCCCAAGCTTCCAAGCAAACTCTGTACCACATAAATTGTCCTTTTACATGCTGTCTTAACTGTTTAGATGGTGTTATATAACAGGAGAAGACAGTATCTCATTTGCTTTGATATCATTACAACTAAGTAGAGCTACTGAAACTTCCAGTGTTCTCATTGGAAGCCTGATAAGTACACTGAAGTCTCTGGATAGACAATACGGAAACGCGTGGAAGATCAGGGCACACAGACATGGCTCATGCTAAGAACCTACGGAGCCTCCATCATTGGAACTTCTGGGGTTAGGTGCCTGCAAAACAAGCAGTGTGCAAGTATTCACACTGCTGCTTCTTGAAAGAATTGCCATCTTAACAAAATAGCTATTTCTGAGTTTGGTGGGCTGGGACTTAGGGTTTGCACAAAGTATTTTCTCGAACAACGTGCCTCACCATCTTGAGGCCGGGGGATTGTCAACCACTTCAAATGACTCTTCTTATTAAAACTTCCCCAAACTGAACTTCCAGTTTCACTTTAGTTTTTTTATCTTTCTTTCTTTCTTTCTTTCCTTTCTTTCTTTCTTTCTTTCTTCTTTCTTCTTTCTCTATTTTTTTTTTTTTTTTTTTTTTTACTCCACACTGAAAGCTTTTCCTACCTCCTGTAAATCCTTCACTGCACTGTCAGCCCACCCCCTCCTGAGTGCATCCCTGGAGAGTTATAGAAGAGATTACCACAAGGCTCTAGAAAAGAACCCTCTTACGCTTCAATAGCAGCATTAAATCACCCATAAGCCTTCTCTTCTCCAGGATAAACAAGCCAGATTTCTTTAGCCTTCCTCCATACATCTCTTTTTACAAGCCTTTAATCACCACCTCCAGATGACCCTCTCCAAGATGCTCAGTCAACCGCTGTCGTGAGGCACAGAGCTGAGGATGGCTCCAAGTGAGCGCTGCTCAAGTCTTCCTGTGAAGCACAGCCCAGCATATCATGTAGCAAGCTCAGAAAGGCTGGAAAACAAGTTTGCGTGGTGGTACTGCTCACAGTCGATAAGCCTGTGTTTGTATTGCCCACTTCTGCACCTCAATGTACCATGTGGTAAATTATGCATTGTGTTTCTAACCCCATGTTATGGCCCAGAGCTATCTGGATGAATAGCAGCAGCAATGACACGTGCTATTTTTTTTTTTAATTGTGTTTAGTTGTTTTGCCTGCATGTGTGCCCATGTACCATGTGTGTCGCTGATGTCTACGGAAAAGGGCAGCAATGCCCTTGAATTGAAGTTACAGTACTTGTGAGCTGCCATTTGGGAATCAAACCCAGGTCCTCTGCAAGAGCAGCTCTTAATGATTGAGTCACGTCTCCAGCCTAGGAATGTTTTGAATGTATCCTGTGCCACATAACATTCTATTCATTCTTCGTATTAGCTCTTGCAATAAGTACAATAAACCAAACAGGCATCATTATTCGAATACAGGCCTAATAAAGCACAGAGCTGGGATTGCAAGCTGAAGAGGCTGAGTGTCCCTTGAACCATGTTGCTAGCTGGTCTGATTGTATGTATTCTGAACCTACTGTTGCCATCTTTATTAACACTTCACAGCCATAAAAAGATTTATATCTAAGACCTGACAACCAACAAAATGCTTGCTTATGCAATAGTTCTATAAAATTCCTACCTAAGTACAATAGCAGTTGTTAGTCATCTGAAATATGAACAAGCAACATCTCAGCCAAGACTCAGTCTTCTAGTAAACACATGCATTGGATATACTGAGAGACATATTACAAAAAGTATTAGATTTTTTTCCCCAAAGGTCTGGATTATAATTTTAAAAATTTGAAAAAAAAAAGAAGATATTACCTAGATATTTCAAAACTGCCTTAAAGCTCACTAGACTTAGATGACCATAACTCCAGAATGTACATAGGTTGTGTGAATATTTGCAACTATCTTTCCCTATGTTACTTTGAACTAATTAGCCTGGTGATGTAACCATCTGGGCAATATGAAAAGGTTATGAAGAAACTTTAATACTTAGTTATTGCCACATCTGTGTGGAATCCTTACTTTATTTCAGAGTAGTGATCCCAAGTCAGGGGTCTTTCAACAGTGATAGTTCATGGAGCATGAATGTTGAGGATCACTCAAATTGTACTATGGACTATGTGGGATGGTTTGAAAGAACATGGTGTCACTGTTTTAGCTACTATCATTACAATATAGCATGGCTTGTCATTTTTATTTGGGCTCTGGATGTCCAGGAACTTCATTAAGTAAAGAAGACTGATCTCTTATTTGAAGCAATCCTGCTGCCTCATCTTATAAGTGCTGCAATTATAGGAAAGGGCACCTTCTCCAGCCAGCTTCTTTTCCCAACTTACTTAATCATCCTGGTTAGGGGAAGAGTGACACAATTATGACACTGATTTTAAATCATGAATTAAATAATCAGAAGGATTTGTGACAATGTTCCTACATCCAGGATGGCTATAAACTCTACTGCCGTATAGCTTAGAGTCCTATGTATCCACCACTCAAGTACTGAGGCTGCAGACATGATCAGCCAGTCCATGCGGTGGTGGGACAGAACCCAGGGACCCATGCATGCTAGGGAAACACTCTGCAAACTGAGCTACATCACCACAACCTGTTCTTTAACTCACTTCTAGCATTAAAAAAATCCCACTTAAAAAAGTATGAACAGACCAACAAGCACAGAGACTTGAGCAGACAATAGTACAAAATTAGAATGTAAAGACATCACCCTTGCTTTCTTTGTGTTATTTTTACAGTTCTGTTTGATCTATGGCCTGTGGCAATGACTTTTCATTGTTTAGTAGTGACATAAAGTTCACTTTTAAATTAATTGAGTTATAAAATAAGCTGATTTAGTGACATATCAAAAGTACCACAGCCCATGGAAACAGCAAAAATTATAAGGAAAATCTGCCAATGATTGATCGTTAGGCAGAGAATGATGAAGCACTGTGAGTTAATCCACTCTTATTAAAGATGAAAACCTAAATCCTTGAAAGGCATTCAGTCTTCTTGCTCTGTGACTAGAAACTGCCAGCAACTTACTCCATCTCTCCACATGCAGGAAATCCTTCCCTGTACATCCCCACAGAGATGGGAATCTGTCCCTCCGGGTGAACGTGACTCTGATGTATAGAACCAGCCGGCGTGTTTTGGAGTTAACCATGAAGGTGGTTTATATGAATTTACTTTCCCAGCTGCAGAGAAGCTTTTGGACATTTCAGTTGATTTTCCCCAAGGAACTGAATTGCTTCACACACATTTAATAAAACCCACATCTTTTTCCACGGTCTTTTTGTTCCCAGATTGACTAGGACCTCACTAAAAACATTCTATGGCAAATGTTCCTGTGAGTATCAATTATTGAAGAACAGTGTGATCCTGTTAGGAATGAGCCACAGTCATAGCTGACATTCTCTTCCAGTTTCTTCAGTCAAAGACATCACAAGAAGACAGTATTCTACTAGATGTCCATTTAGTTTTCTAAGAACACACACTCACAAAATTTTAATTTAACATTTATACATATCAAAAGGATAGCACAAACACAAATTAAAGAAAACAAAGGGGATTGTGTGATTTCACAAAACTATACACAAATCACTAATTTTAAGTCTTGTGTAATAATTCCTTACCTATCCACCTGTGCATTCATGTAGAGACCATTAGGCTCATATTACAGACACATTAAAAAGGGAGTGTGTTTCTGCTCCATGGACCTTGTATTTGAATTATCTATCAAATTATTAAAAGTAAAATATAGAAACTGTTGATCAAAGGGAAGATAGAAGGACTTTCATTTTATGCCCATACAAACAGCTTTTTGGTATTACATCTAATGAAATAAAACCCAATTGTGAACGGTAAAAGAAGCAATCCAAAAGTTCATGAACACTAGAGGTCTCAGACTCTAAGGGGTTCTAGAGGGCTACTAAAATCAGAAAGTGAAAATCATCTAAGACAGGAGAAGTGGATGTTTTGAGATTTTTTCATCCAGTCCCCACATTGTACATTGATCATTCCACTGACCTACCCCCTAAAACATACACCTTTCTCCTCTGCTGTTTTAAATAAAGAATCTCATCCAGCTACTTCCCCAAGGGAGATGCTCAGGACAGCTCAGTGTACTTCCAAGATCTACAGCTTGTTGATTTAGAAAATGGGCTTCAATGCGGAGCTACAGCTGGAAACCTTTGTTTACCTGTTTTTTTTGTTTTTTTTGTTTTTTTTTCTTCACCATAAAAAGAAAGAGATCATAAAATACTGCATGCGAAGGCAGGGATGGCAGGTGATGAGGGTGACATTTTTCCAGCTGATTTGCAGATTCTGAACCTTCAGAGAAACTGAGGTCCTAGTTCTGGCATGAAAGAACCAGACTGAAGTAAATACAGACACAAACGTCTCTCCAACAGAGGAATGAGCTGCAAGAAAAGCGTTTGCTCTCTGACCCCCACATCACTGAGCCCAAAGGCCTTGCCATGTGGGAGTTGCTCTAAAGATGGCCCGGCTTTACTTTTCCAAATCCTTTTGTTTAAATGAGTGACATCAGTGCATGCCACCTGTGTGGACTACTCCAGAGGTCTCCTTTGTGGTTAAGCAAGTAAACCTTTCTATACTGTCCCAAGAGATGCAGTCCCACCATCCTGGCATGGTTCCAGAAGCTTGGCCCTTTGAGATACTGGCCTCCCTAAAAGCCAGGAGCATTGACAACAAGTCACGTTCCAGTGGCCTCTTGAAAAACTGAAAACGAACACCTCACGAGCATGCTTGGATGAAAGAAAAAGTAGATTGGAAAGTATAAATCTGTGCCATCTGTCACTTGCTCGTTCTCAGACTATGTGAATGCTCACTCCTTGCTCTACCGAAAAGTGAAGATGCCACTTGTTAAGTTAAAGTATTGCTGTTGCTGATTCTGAAGCTACCGATCTCCTTA
Organism: Acomys russatus; assembly: GCF_903995435.1. Taxonomy (NCBI): domain Eukaryota; kingdom Metazoa; phylum Chordata; class Mammalia; order Rodentia; family Muridae; genus Acomys; species Acomys russatus. The sequence goes on along the minus strand of NC_067138.1, from coordinate 91,885,046 downwards.
ATCTGTTACATGGACTGAGTTCAACCAACCACAAGTGGATCTCTTCAAACTATAAAAAGAAACGTTTTATAAAAGAGAGAGAAATGAGACTTGTTTCAAATGACTCAACACCAAATTTCTGAAAAATGTCTTTCAGTGACTGTAGGATGCAGCGATGTTCTGCATATGCTGGAATCCAGCTCTCCTAGGAGGCTGCCCTGGGCCCTGCCAAAAGAACAGGAAGCTTACATTTGAGTCACATGTAAGGGGCATGTCTTTATTTACAGAGAACCCTCCACTTCAGGGTAGTCACGGACACTTGTCATCTCTGCCGTAAGCTACTGGTGCGGTCAGGGAATAAGCGGAGGCTACCTTGGAATCTGGTCCAAGCAAGTAGACATTGCAAGAGTCCAGAAAAATGAGACATCAGTGGGAGTGAAGGAAAAACCTAATTTGATCATGCACATCAAAAACTTCATAAATGATTTTGTTTGGTGATTGTCAGGGAGGTGAAGCCTTTACTGTCACATGGCTATTTGGGTATATAACTGATTGGGTGTGGTAAGACAGACTTTTCTTCTCTTCCTATGACTCTCTTTCTCTGCCTTGAGGGGTTCAGAATTCATAGTTTCCTGATTAACAAAACAGGGGAAGCCTATTCGTAGGGCACATGACACGAACACCCTTGTTGTAAAAAAGGGTTTGAGTCACAGAAAACTGCCATTTTTAATTGCAGAATTATATTCAAGTTCTGTTTTTATTGTTTGTAAAAGTTAGATGATACAGTAACTCTTTTACAGCCGTTGTAAGGAAATTTCAAAGAAAAGAAATACAGGCTTGTCACCACTGGGATTTTCTGGTTCAGAAAGGTCATGCCAAAAGCACAGTAAGATTGTATGTGCACACACTAAGCATGCAAGAGATTAGTCAGGTCTAGATGTTTAGCATAAAATGTTACAAAGCATTTTCTAAGAAAACCTAAGACTTTCCAGAAGTTGGGAATAAGGAATATAAGAAGATTATGAAGTAAACCTCACTAAACTCAGTAGGATAGACATGTTGAAAGAGAAAAGAAGATTGCTGTTGAGAGGTCTGAGTGCAATAAGAATTAAGTGACAAGCATTCCTTGTTCTTCTGCCAGATATCTACAGGCAGTTTACCTAAGTAGCTGTGTGTTCGGTCTTGCCTAGCATGTCAAAAGCTGACACTACTAATGAGGCTAATCATAAAGGCTGTGACCCTCGCTGGACAGATGCCAGGTTCATATGCATTTCTGAAATGAAGAAAACAACATACTTCAGGCGGCTTAGCTCCTAGGGTCATTTATGGATTAGCTGAATTACTTACAACAGCCACTGAACTGACGTGAAACAACCCTGCCTGTGAACTCATGGGTACAAAGTTATTGCAAAGAAAAACACTTATCTAGGTTGAGGTACTGAACATAGTCTCTAAAGTGAAAGCATTTTTAGCACATCGTTACTATTTCTATCTGAGAGAGAGAGATGAAGAGAGAGAGTGCAAGGTAAGCCAGGCTGAAAGTCAGGTTATGTTTTGGGATTTGATTATACATGGCAAAGATTCAAAATGTAATGCAGTCAACTAGAAATACACTTTTACAGTTTCAAATTAAAGTAATGAAACCATGGGCAGTACAACACTCCAAGGCAAGATTCAAAAGCAGGCCTTGTACTCACTTTTACCTATAGACTTGAACCTAAGGTCAAGTTGTCACATGCATGTGTATGCACAGCCTGTGTGGCTGTAAGAGCAGCTCCTATGATTGTAAGAAAAAAAACATTTCCTTATCATGTTTTTAAATATGGTATCATAAGTTTTACTGTACTACAGATCAGGTTATGTCCAAATGGTCCTATTCTTAAATGTAATTTTCTCAGGCCTGAGGAGAGATGGTAGGTAGGATTCCATTTTTAAGGAAAGGGGGAGGGGGAAAGGAGGAAGAGGATGGGAGAGCAGGACCCAGAGGAGAGGAGGGAGGGGGCTGGGATAGGGATGTAAAGTGAATAAATAAAAAATTATATATGATAAATACAAATAAATGCATATGATACAAAACACAAGATAACAAATTTTACAAAGTATATGACACCAAAAATTACTTTTGAAAGATGGTGCTCATGGAAATCCTAAAGCTTTGCATCTGCAGGGTCAAACTTTACACACTTTCCAGTAGATCATAGATGGGGTAAGTGTTGGCATGGACCAAGTCAAAGCCTTGGATCTGGGCTTGGGAGGTAGCTGAGTTGGTCAGCCTACCAGTTCTCCAGTTCCCACGCACCACCAGGTCAAGCTCTCCAGTACTGCCTGGGCTAGCTCACCCAATGCCACAGCCTGCAAAGGGCAGGGTCAGCTCTCATACCTTCATCCCCTATGTCCAGACCATCCATACCTTTGCTACCAGGGGTAGCTCTACTGTGTTACCCAGGTAAGATGCAAAGCCTGCTGTCTCAAGTGCTGCAGCTAGTGAGGGACAGGGACAGCTCTCCTGCATGTGGCAGGAAGTAAGGGGCAGGGATGGGGCCAGCATCTCTTCTTCAGCCATGCCACCTCACTGTGAATGATGGATGGGACCAGATCTCAGAGTCTTTATGACACAGGCAACAACAGGATATTTGAAAGTAGCCCCCATGAGAATACAGTATTGATAGTGTAACAGGAGCCAGAGGCCTTGAAACAGACCAATGATTCATTGCATTGAACATTTAAAAGAAAAAAATATTTGAACAAAGGGGTATACTGTAGGACACACCGTGACACACTACAGCTTCCATGACAAGATAGGGTTTTTTGTTTGCTTACTTTTAATTTTTTATTCTATCTTATTTTATTTTCTTCTGTGGAGGAGGATGCAAGGGGAGAAGGTGGATATAAAGAGACAGGGAGATAAGTGGGACTAGGGTTCATGATGTCAAATTCACAAAGAATAAAATGCGTTAAATTTTGTATATAGTTTATTCCATTTGTTTTACCTTTTCATAGTTTGAAAATATATACTAATGGAAAATTGTGTGGACTATATAATTAATAACTAGAAAGGAAAATCCAACACTCATACTCAATTGGAGATATTTGTAGTATTAGAAGCTCCTATGAGGTTGTCCCTCAGAAGCTTACTCTCCCCAGAATTCCATCAGCCTGAAGTGTTATTTCATACCCAGTGTTTCTACTTGCAAGCACTGTATAAGTTAGCTTCACATGATTACTGCAGTCTGTGTTCTTGTGTTTAAGATCCCAAAGTTACAGAAAAGTAGCCAGGCCGTACGGTCGATTCCAAGTTTTAGAGTTTTACTATGTTCTCTTAATATATATATATATAATGACATGTATCTACATATGTGTGTATATATATTGTTGAACTACTGAAATAAATGTGAAACCCTTGTTTGGGAAAAATGGTACTCAGTTTAACTTGACTCTATACATATTGACTGTGCATCAGGATGACAGTCCTGTGGCAAGTATAAAGGTGACCTGAGGGAGGGGAATAGGGTAAAAGTGGGAGGGACGGAGGGAGGAATGGGAGGATACGAGTGATGGGATAACAATTGGGTTGTAATCCAAATAAATTAATTTTAAAAATAGAAAAAAAGGTGACCTGAGCCCTGTTACTTCAAAGAACTTTCAATATAGGAGGAAATTTACTTTATTCAGGAAGAGTCAGAGTGTGCCACATTGGAAAATCGGAGGTGTCTGCAAAGAACGAAGTGAAGAAAAGCTGGAGAGGAAAGTCTAGAGTAAACACTAACACCACATGGCAGCTCAGTCCTAAATAAGGATGCTCTTCTCACGGGCAAGCTTTGTTCCCACACAGGAATCCCCACTAATTTCCCAAGCATTTCAAGCTTTCAACTTGGAGGCTCATGAGGGCTAGAAGAGTAATTTGTTAGGAACTTAAAGCAGACAGTTCCATCTGCAGTGTCTTTTGCTCGAATTATTCTTGTTAAAGATTTATGAGAGGCAAACGCTTCTCTTTGGCATATTCATAAAGGAAAATGCTGTACAGACACAAGCAATGTTTTAACAAAGTCTTTCTGTGCATTCACAACAGAAGAACAAAGAGTTCTTGGTCTGGGAAAAACTCAGTGAGACTCATGTTATGGTCATTGGTGTTGGGTTTTACTTAATTTCTCCTTTATGAGCCATGGCAGTATCCGAATTATATCAGTCAAGTTCTATGGATCTCCAAATTTTTGCTTACAGTTATAGTCATTAAGAAGAAGATTGTTCACAATATTCACAATACTAGGGCATTATATTCTGAAACATAACAAATGGTAGCCATATCAATAAAATGTGATACTTTGTCTTAAACAAAATGACCAGTGAAGGAAAGGTAACCTACCCATCTGTTCTCTCTTCTTGGTAGACATCTCATTTTTACAAATCCAGCGAACAGACTCATCCAACATCTGGAAGTACATTCTTTAGGGATGAAAGAGTTTCTCTACTAATTTTTAAATAAGATAATTAGACTTGGATTGCTATGTAGAAACCACACTATGTTCGAGATTCATATTTATTACACTTCTATTTTCCCCTGTATGCATCACTTTACCACACACATAGCAAATATATATTGAGATGTGTCCATGTTCTATATTCTTATAAATGACAGCATAGCAAGGGAGGTAATAACAAACCACGAGAAAGGTACCTAATCATGGTTGAAATAGCATCTTCAGAAAGAAACATTATAGACAGTGGAAATGCGTATGTGGAGACCTAAACAAAACAGAGCTCACAGAAGCTAACCCATTTTAAAAAGCGGTGTTAACGCTCTATCCAAAAGAATAAGAAGTAGCCATATGCAAAGTAGAAGGATCCAGAGGGTCCTAGAAACCTACAAGAAGAACCTTATGATAGGCAGATTTGGGCCCAGGGGTCCCGCTCAAACTATGGCACCAGCCAAGGACAATACAGGCAGCAAACTTCAAACCCCTACCCAGGTCTAGCCAATGGAAAGGACATTCTTCACAGTTGAGTGGAGAGTGGGGTATGACTTTCGCACATTCTCTGGTGCCTCATATTTGACCACGTTCCCTGGATGGGGAGACCTGGTGGCACTCAGAGGAAGGATAACAGGCTACCAAGAAGAGACTTGATACCCTATGAGCATATACAGGGGGAGGAAGTCCCCCTCAGGAACAGTCATAGGGGAGGGGAGCAAGGGGAAAATGGGAGAGATGGAGGAATGGGAGGATACAAGGGATGGGATAACCATTGAGATATAATATGAATAAATTAATAAAAAAATTAAAAAAAAAAAGAAGTAGCCATTTGAAATTGCTAGGAAGACCAAATCCTGCAGGGGAAACAGCATGTGTAAAGAAGCCTTGGTGTATTCAGTGGGTAGAGCTGACACTCAGAGAGAATGGATGATGGCGGCAGGGCCACGCATGGGTAGGTCATAATTGGAGATCGTTTTTCAAAAGCCCACTCTGGCTGCAGTATTAGGGAGCTTACTAAATATTAATACATGGCTTATCTTTTGTTTCTACACTGCAGTTACGTGTGCTTCTCAGGCAAGGAGAAACAGTTTGCAAATTTACTGTGGCCAGCTTTCCTGGTCTTCTCCAGAGCCTCACACACAAGGTTCAAAGCCTCACACTGGGAGAAAGCACAACAATTTGTGCACTATTTAAATTTTTCACACAAAAATCCACTTGTAAAATGATTTTTAAAAAATCACTTCTTAGGCTAACATCTCATAATGAATTTGCACCCCAAAATGCGCAAATTAGTGGGGGAAATAAGTTTCCAGTTGGGATATTTATAGAAGTTTTTTTACTATGTTGAGAAAGTCACCTGACCTCTGGCTGTATACAAGCTCTACACACACGAAAAACAAGTGCACAGTTACTCTTCACATTGGAGAATGCAATGTCCTAGATGGACTATGTTCTAAGAAGGCTGATTCTGCCTTCTAAGAGGATGCTCTCACCTGTACCAGGGCCATAGAAATGTAGCCAGGTGTTTCCAGATGCCTCTAGAACCTTTCCTTGAGAGATCCTTGGTTGATGAAAGAGAGAATTCGACAAAAATTGTGTGCTTGGTTTGCTTTGCCATCCTGCCAAAATGTAGTATATTAAGGGTCTATTCTCAAAGGGCGCATGTAACAGGAGACAAATGGGACATGGAGAAGCATGAAGAGAAGAGAGAGAGCGCTAGCTGAAAGCCAGAGCTGCTGCCCCACTGCCCAGGGAACGTGCCCCACAGTGCTTCTACCTGGAGGGTCTGAGAATGCAGACATGCGTTTGCGCACTGAAGGTCCCGCCTCTCGGCCACTTACCACACTCTGCAATGCTGCCATGGGAAGATTTGAAGGTTCCTACTACCTAAGCCCCCTTTTATTGCCTCTTCTTTTGCTCTTTACCACCCACAGAAGATATCTTGCCAGCACACAATCCTCCGCCTGGGTGTTGTTCATGTGGAGAAGGTGTGAGGAAGTGCCAGTAGGTCGCCCTCTGAAGGAAGAGTTACTCTTTGGTTTTCAGGAGGGAGCTGTGGAGAATTGTAGCCTCTGTACCAAGTCTACAGAGCTAGAATACAGCCAAGCCCTCACTCAGGCCAGCGCGGGCCACCTGAGAACATGTCTCCCTCCGCAGCCACCAAAGAGCTTGTTCAGATTTCCATATCAAAATCTTCTTTCCATGTCGATATTTCTTAACATTGAAAAACATGATTCATAGCTAATTGGCTGAAATATGTTACATAAAACTATAATTTGTTCAACAGAATTTTTCTTATGGTTATTGTTTTCTGGATAATAGCTTAGACAGTGATTTTTTTTAATGTTGTAGTAGCAGCCATTCAAGTTAATAGTGTATTTTTAAACATAAAAATACAAAACATGAGAGCTTAGCTATTAGCAGATTGCCCCCAGAAAGGGCTTCAAGCCTCTATTTTGATTATTAAGCCTTGCAGGGATTGCAAACGGACATCATGGACTGGTCCAACCTTGGGGATTTAACCAAAGCCAGAACTCTGTCCTAATTTCCCTCGCCATTCTTCTTCGTCACGGCTATCCCCCCCGTCGCAGGCATGTGCAGAATCAATGACGTGATGCAGACCTCACCAGACAGAATTCCCCCATCAATTAGGTGACAGCTACATGATGCATGAGCGTGCGACTCCTTGCAGCTTTGAACTTGGAAAGTCTCTGGGATTTCAGAAGGGAGCCACAGAAAAAGCAGCAGTGGTCATCGTGGTCCTTGTACGTGTATTAAGCTTTTAACGTATTCACGTTCAAGTAGTCTTATGGGCTTATTTATAGTTGGGAGAAGGGTTTTTAGTCTTTATAGCTTCCATGAGAAAATTTGGATCTGCTAAGCACAGTGAGGTTGACACTATTTTACACTCTTCCTTTGACGGGCCTATGGCAGCACTCACGACACGGAGCAACTGTAAAACAAGTAATGATGATTACAAACAAATGCTTTGAAAACAAAGCCAGTAAAACTGGCCTGGGTTCTGGGCAGCCCAGAGTCTTAGGTTTTATAACTCGGTCTACAAGGTCAGCTACATAGCTGCTTTTAACCAGCGCCGAGTAGGTGCTAAAAGGACATTGGCACTGTTTTAGTATGTTGGTTGAGATACTAAGTCCTATAACTTTCCATGGGTTTTTAGGAGAATTGTTCCCTGGAGTCCCTGTGTTATGTGCATAGCCCAGCAGCTGCATCCACCCTGAGTGGGAAGGGTGATTCCAAGCTAGACCCACAGTATTGTCCACCTCCTTCCTCGGTAGCCACAAATCCACTCCCTGCCCTCTGGTCATACAAGGGCAACACAGGACACTGAAACACTGTGACACGCAATAGATAAATACTAAGCACTTTTTTCTTTATAGTTCTACTTATCAGGTATGTGTAGATGCTGCACATGTGTAGGGTAGAGAACAGCATGTAGAAATCAATTCTCCTTTTCCATTATGTGGATCCTGGGGATGAAACTCAAGTTGTCAGGCTTGGTGGCAAGTGCCCTTACCCACGGAGCCATCTTTCCAGCCCTTATTGCTTTTACCACCACAAGAACATTGTCCTGAATGTCATGAACGGTCAATGCTACTACAGCACGTCATGTTTAAGAAAATTAAGACTCCTCCACTTAAAAGCCCCTGTCTAATGACTGCTAGGGCTTTGAAGATGCAGAGCAGAAAATGCATATTTGCTCATACCAAAGCCTAACCAGTACCAGATACGCTGTAAGTGTTTAGAAAATATTGGTACAAATAATTAATAAAGAAGGTAGCATGCAGTGATGGGGAACGACAGTGGTTTGAAAGGTTTCTGTTTGGTTTGTTAACTTGGGCATGCAATGGTCAACAGAATATATTCAGAATGAGGCAAGAATGGTTGATAATTAAAAAGGTGGAGTACATTATATTATTACAATATACAATTTGACATGAGATCAGAATATGTCTCTTGTTTTCAAAAATTAAGTGAGTGTCACGTATGAAACATGCTGAAACAATTTTCTTATAATTTTTGGAAATAAATTCATCTGTTCACTGTGAAAGAGCATGAAAAATTTTAATTCCCAATAGAACATTTTTTTTTCTTTTTTGAGAAAATAAAAGTGAAATATAATGAACAATGACAGAGATGTCTCCTCCCTCCTGTCCTCTTTGTCTCATTATAAAACCAAGGATAAGACCCGGAGGAGAAGAGATACATGAGGGTGTCCTGATCCCAAGCATGACAGCTCCACTCATGGGTCCCGGCTAAGTCCAGCCTGAACCTTGACTTGGTGTTCTAGTTTGTCTCCCTTCAGAAGCTCTGGAATAGAATGGAGTATCTGCAGATCCTTTACCTTGTGAGGTTTTTATTTTGATCCTCTTTGGCTAGGGCAAGTACCAAAATTTAGAGGAAACAGAAGGATAAAATCTGAAGAAAGACAACTGGTTTCGGTATCAGAATTTTATATTCAGGACTATTAGCTCCTGAAAATATGGTGGCCACCATAGGCAGTAGAGATGGTTTTACTTTTATTACTGCTGGTTGTAATATTTTCCCAAAGATCCAAGACACGTGTAACTCTAGTTTCCTAGAATGTGTCCTGAAGCCCACATATAAAAGCATATCTGGAGTAACTAAGAAAGACTGTTTGTTTTGTCTGTTTGTTTGAGACAAGGTGCTGAGCCTTAGTTGTCTTGGACTTGCTTTGTAGACCAGGCTGGCCTCGAACTCACAGCAATCCACCTTCCTTTGCCTCCTGAGTGCTGGGATTAAAAGGGTGTGCCACCACACCTGGCTCAAAAAGACATTTTAAAAGAAAAACAAAAAACAAAAACAGGTTGTTACTGCTGGAAGAATGTCCTCTGTGCTCACTGTCAGCATCTTCCAGTGTCAGGACAATGATACAAGAGGCCAGTCACTACCAATCTCAGAATCCCGCTAAGATGGCCAGAGGCACTAAGTCCTTAGGTAATAGTAACACAGTCTGCACCACAGGGCCGCAAAGCCCAGAACAGGAGAGCTTTGCTAGGCTAGACCAACCCCTAGTGTCTCAGCATGAGTACATCCACGCCCCTCTGTGACATCACGCATCCTAGAAATTTTTTTCTCAAGCACGCTTCTCTATGTCAAGAGGGAAGTCTCCCTCATTCCTCCCAACGCAGCAAGACCATCAATGCTTCCCAGAAGACATTTCTGCCACTCAGCGAGTCCATCGGGGTCAAGGAAGGGAATGTCCCTTTCTTGTTCAGCACGTGTTCTCTTTCCTTAGGCATTTCCTACTTCATGCAAGTGTACATTCTTTGTTGTGATACTTTCTGGTTTAGGCTGGAAGCTCTAGACAGGCAAGGGCCATGTCTGCAAATGTCAAAAAAGTGTAAATGTTAGATAAACTTCTGTTGACTGACTGATGGGTTAAGCATATGATCTTCCAGGGTTGGGGTGAAGAGCTCCTGGTGCTATTGTACAGACATGAACACTCTGCTTAGTCTAAAAAGAAAGTGAAACTCCACTTTCATCTCGAGAACTTTCTACTCAGATCGGAAAAGAGTAATTTGAAAAATTGTAAGTACATGATGCTTCCTCCGTCAGCCATGCAGAGAGCCAGTGAGATGAAGATAAAGCTGCAGGTGTCACTCAATGTCCCCCTGAGAGGACAAGGCACAATCAGAGAGGAGCAACAAGGCCACCTTAGGAAGCACAGACACACACAGAAGTCTGACAAGGCCAGCTTTCATGACCATGCCTCACAATGCATATCTCTTTTTCCATTGATTCCTTTAACCCCATGAGGAAAGCTACTTCCTATTTGATATAAAAAAGATGTATGTGTCACTTAAATAGTAAACCCACATTTAATATCCTAGCCTCATTTCGAGAATTCCCACTCAGTCTAGGAATTCCCTGAATACACTTTTAATGTTATAAGCTGCACCTATCCTTCATATTTCTTATTCTCTAAAGAGAATCTTATCTTGGGGCTGAATGCATATAGCCCAAAAGTACATATGCTTCTGGTAAGTCCCTGTGAGCACTAGCCCTGTCCAGATGACACCATCTGCCAGGGTGCATCAGCTCCAGCATGGAATAAGATAATGCCAAACTGTCAGGATAGCAAATTTTATACTGTAGTTATTTTAATTGTTAATACAGGACTCCACTGACCAAAACAGACTCTAACAGAGCAGTCTAATCTTTCTGAGGTACAAAGGAGTATCACCTCATAGTTGACATGCAACAGCCACTTTACCAGTACCATGAAAATAGAAGAAATTATTTCACCAAACCAGTGGTTTGATGTGGAAATGTGGCACTGTAACCATTCCACCCTGGAGAGAACGCCTCATAGTTCATGTCCCACTTCCTTTGATGTGAGTCCTGCTCTGATCTGTGCCAATATGGGCACCATCCCTTTAACTGCCCACTGGGCTTTGTAGGAGCCATGCACCATAAGAAGAACATGCTTCATCAGATATCCAAAGAAAGTGAAAGTGGATCGATAAGTGCCTTTACTTATCACAGTTTTGAAAAATCTGTTACAACGGTCTGATTTAGAGACTATATAAATTCAAGGCTCACCCCACACAGAGCCCCATTTGGTGAAATAAGGAGATGTCTTCCAGTGTGGAAGCACCTTCACCCATTTGCAAGTCTGACTCCTTACCTGACCTAGGATCCCTGGGGTAAATATGAAAACTGTTTAAATGATATCTTTTAGTTTTGAGATTACAGTGTAATTATATCATTTTCCCCCTTCAAATCCTCCCATATAGAACTTGTTCTTTTTATAGGCAAATTCTAAAAAGTCATTTCACAGAAAGTAACAGATTGTTGACCCCTAACACAAGTCTCAGCAAGTTGGTGTAAATCTATCTTTGGTCAAGCACTATGGTTGGCTCTGTACTTGCATTTAGGAAGCGTTGCCACTCATAAAAGTGAGAAGTCAGTGGGAAGCATTTGTTACAGTGAAGTCCTCTAGTTTTTATCTTGTCTTCTATATGATGAGATTTGAAGCTCCACACACTAGCTTTTGCCCAGTGTCATTGTAGCTTGTGAGAAAAGCCAAATTCTATTTTTTAAAAAAATCTCCCTTGCATGACAGAGGATGTTTTAATTTCCTCTCAAGAAACAGGATTATAGGTGATGCCTCTGTCCTGATTCCTGTGGCTTCTAGTGACCTTACCTAAGAAAGGCACTTTGATGCCATAGAAGTGTGAAAACAGGCAACTTCAGGGACTGTGCCTTCAGAGCCCTTATCCATGTAGTAGCTCTTAGTACACAGTGTAGACTCCAAATGGTCACAAGATGGCTGTCACCTCATGTCTGATATCAGTAAGCACAAATGTCCAGAGGGAAAAAAGGAGATGTCTTTCCCCTTGGCTACTTTTCAAGAGCAAGAAAACTTTTCCAAGCAAATGTCCCTTTCTGTCTCATTGGTTAGAACAATGACACATTTTCATTCAATGAGGGGGGAGGGGGAGGAGTAGAACTCTCATAGGCACAACTACCAATGACCCTTACATAACAGGCTACATTTTATTTCTCAAAAATATATACCTAAATCCAGACTCCTGCTAACTATAAATGTGACAGCACTTGGAAGTAGGGACTTCACACACATAATTGGGTTAAAGATCCTGGGGCCATGTTAGACATCAAATGAGCCCTAAGTTAAATTACTGGTGATTTTGCAACATAAAACAGAACAAGATCAGAGACACAAAGAAGGTGGTGGCAGATGTTGGAGGGCTATGTCCACCTACAAAGCCAGGAACACCAAGAACTGCGGCCAACTTTTAGAAACCAGGAGAAGGACATGGGATTGGACATGGACTGACTCCCCCAAGGCAGTGATGCCGGTGGCATGACGGAAATGTGTACTTCCTTCTCAGAACTGGATGATGCTGAAATTATTTACACCCTGGCCCACATGCCACAGCTTCTCCCTTGCTGACCTTATCTTCTCCCCGGGATTCAACCTCAGCTGGCCTCTGGGTGAAAAACTCAAGTCTGTCTCACATTACCGGTCCTGAGTGGTGGTTGACAATTGCAAACTGAACTCAACCTTTTCTCCCAAACTAAGTAGTTGGGGATTTTTCCCCTCAATAATATGGAACCATAGACTTCCAAGACCGTCTTTATTCTTCTTTTCCTACATCACAAATCTATGTCTTGAGGTGCCAATTTAAAGTCTCCCGGATCTGCTGTATGTATTTGCAAAAAAAATCTCCTCAAATCAATTTTAACTTTCCATGCTCAGCACACAGACATCACGACCAGCCAATCACCATCATTGCAGCCTACCCTTCTCACCCCAGTGTCAGGAGTGGCAGGTTTCTGCGGTTACTGCCTTTCCACATCTCAGAAAAGGCTCCCAGAGGTCAGCACCATTGCCATTTTGGGCTAGAGATTTCTGTGTCACAGGGACTCAGTCTGTGTATTTCAGCATTCTTGAGCTCTACCTACTAAATGCCATTAACACCTTCCTACTACAACGTTGTGATAACCAAGACACTGTTCCCTTGGAGGTAGAATCTCCCTGGTTGAAAACCATTACCATTTCATCTTCTCTTGCCTTATTTTTTTAGCGCAATTGCTCTCTCTCTCTCTCTCTCTCTCTCTCTCTCTCTCCTCTCCTCTCTCCTCTCCTCTCTCTCCTCCGCTTCTCTCCTCTCGTCCTCCTCTCCTCTCCTCCCTCGCTCTCCTCTCCTCTCTCTCTCTCTCTCTCTCTCTCTCTTAAATTCCCCTCTGTTCAAACAACTGCTATGGTGTCTGCCATTTCCTGACTCCACTAGCACTCTGTGTGGATACCTGCATTTACCTTTCTACTACTTCCTATTTCGGTCTTTCTGGAAGGCCTAGGATCCTGTACAGTCTCTTCTTAAGCCATCCCTCTGCCCTCAATGTTTCTATGTTTATTCTAATCCTCATCATGTTTTCTTTAACATTGTTGACAGCATCCTGAAAAGAAATACTAGACTCTCTAATTTGGCCATTAAAACCTCAAGGGAAAAAAAATTTTACAATTCTATAGCTACTAACTATTTCATTGGACAGCTTTGTTATCTTGCCTGAGTGCTAAATGTCTCATATCAAATAATTGTTTATTTCACATCATGGCTGTAAGACTATATATAAGCAATGAACAGGCAATTGTATTGATGTCATTATAGTTTCCATCTTACTGATACAAACTGCCAAATGAACAAAATAAGGTCTTAGTAAATTGTATTGCTTGCAACAGAGATTGCTGTTCCTTTTATCCTAGCATGCTAATGGTGCTTGGCTGGACACATGGCCACCAATCTATACATCTTGCATATGCAAACAGGCATAACTATTTCAGTCAACTGGATGGATGTAAGTTGCACTTTAGGTTTAAGCATATAAGATGAAAGGGCTTACATGTTTCTTACTCTTTTTTCTGCTGCCAACATGTCCATGCCATGATTGTACAACAACAACCATCTTGAGTCACACAGTGGAAGTTCTGCCTCAAGGAGTCAGATCAACAGGTCACACAATGGCCATGTTCTGAGCATTGTAGCGCCACCACAGAGATCAGGAGGGCCCTCCCCCAAGCCAGATTCTGGGCATCAGAAATGAACTGCTGTTTTATTTTGGGTCTCATTTTGAGTCTTTTATTGTGAATCTATTGCAGCAACAACACTGATATCTTTTTTAAAATATATTTTATTAATTTATTTGTATTACATCTCAATTGGTACCCCATCCCATTCCTCCCTCCCTCCCATTTTCCCCTTACTCCCCTCTCCTCTGACTGTGAATGAGGGGGATCTCCTCCCCACTGTATATGCTCATAGGGTATCAAGAACACTGATATCTTAACTAACAAATTTCCTTTATCGTATGAGTCTTCTATCAAGTTTTCCCAGCTTATCATTTTTTAAAAAGCATTGTGTGTGTGTGTGTGTGTGTGTGTGTGTGTGTGTGTGTGTGTTTTCTTTTAAGGACTTGAAATTTTTTTAAAAAGTACAATAAAACATATCTTCAGAAACAGGATAGCTTTCTCCATAATGGCCAGAAATACAACAATGCCTGTCCCCATGCTAGGATGCTATTTTTAAGTACTAATGGTTTCTCCAACATCTCCCCATCTACCTTGTCTATATTTACATTATGCTCTTTCCACTTTTTAATTACATATTTTATTAATTTATTCATATTACATCTCGATTGTTAGCCCTTCCCCTGTTTCCTCCCATTCTTCCCTCCCTCCCACTTCCCCCCTTCTCCCCTCCCCTATGTCTGTGATTGAGGGGGACCTCCTCCCCTTATATATGCTCTTAGAATATCGAGTCTCTTCTTGGTAACTTGTTATCCTTCCTCTGAGTGCCGCCAGGCCTCCCTATTCAGGGGACGTGGTCAGAACACTAGTCCAAGGGATACGTACCATGAAAAACTTTACTTACCAAGAAAATGGGTCAGAGGAGAGGACATCCTATTGAGACTTTAGGCGAGAGTAGCATGGAAGAATGGGGAAATAGTAGGATCCACAGGGTCCTGGAAACCTACAAGAAGAACTTTATGACAGGCAGATCTGGGTCCTGGGGTCCTCCTCAAACTAAGGCACCAGCCAAGGAGAATATAGGCAGTAAGCTTCGAACCCCTACCAAGACCTAGCCGACGAACAGGGTATTCTCCACCGTTGAGTGGAGAGTGAGATCTGACTCTCACATGAACTCTGGTGCCCCTCTTCTGCTCTTTCCACTTTTGTTTCAAACAAGCAGTTTTTTCCCCTCCAACTCAGTTGAGTGAAATATAAATACTGAACATAGTTCTGTCAACATCACATGTAAACTAAAGACAGCAGGTGAAGCCCAGGATTTACGGGGCCACATACCCAACTTTTTCTTAAAGAAGCAGTTTTAGGTTAAATAAAACCCATCAAACCAAAAAAATATATATATAAAATCTGACCTAGCATCAATGACACCCAGTACATAAGAGGTGAAAATAGAGTTAACTTCTTTGCAGAAATCATCGTCTTTCAGCATATGTGAAAATTTCTATAAAAAGGCAATGCTTCTGTATTTGGGCAATGAAATTCTCTCTGGGATCTACCCATTCATCTAACTTAATAAGCATTCATCGATCATGAATGGGCATCTTTGTGGACAGACTTAAAGCATAATGCCAAGTTTTAGTCAAAACCATCTCTCCAGATTTCTTGCTGAATTTGCCCACAGTTAGCAAAAGAAGCCAAAATCACTTTGTTTGTGTGACCAGTTCAGAAGTACACTTATTGGTGCCCTGTTCACAAGTGTCAGCTCCTACTGCTGATTTAAGAGATATTTAAATAATAATAGAATAACCAGACACATCAGGCTACATTTAGGAAAATAGAAACGCCTCAATCCTCACACTGCCCATGCTCAGTGGTAACATTGCTCTACTTTCTAATCAGTAACATTTTCACATAGAAAATACTAAGTTGATTTTTTTCAACTATTGTGATACATTATCCTTTCTAGCTGATATGGAACTAGAGGCCCAATGAGGTGAATAGAGTATGTCAATGTCGGAACAGGATAGTTCACGGCCAAGAATGAGGAAATCTGGACCCTAAATGCCTCTGCAAGGCACTTCCTTCCAGTTTCTACTCGACTGCATTGAAAATCAACACTAAGATTTTAAATTGTTGAATTATTTTAAATTATACTTTCTTTGCTATAAAAAAAAATAAAACCTTGCTATGTGTATATCCCAGAAAATCCACACTTGGCAGAGGAAAGACTTTAGAGTAGGGATCCACTGATCTACACTGTAGGCATAATTCTGACAGTGGTTTGCTGCTGACTTAGGTCAACCCAGGCAATGTAAAATCTAAGGGGCTGAAAAATACTCTTAATGGCACCTAACAGCCTTCAGTTCTATGACCAGTAAAGAGATCCTTGGCTATCCTGATCTTCACTTGGCACTTTGAACTAAAGTTTATGCACAATCAGGTTCTTTCGTGTTTTCCCATCTTCATACTACCTGCTAACAAGAAATTAAAAAAAAAAAAACTAGAGTATAAAAAGAAATCCATCCCAACCAAGTGAGTGCATCGTTAGTATTGCCTTCCACTTGGAACTCGCTGCACCAAAACATAAGCCAAGAGCCATGCAGTGCAGCTCTAACCCAGCTCAGATCCTACTTTCTAAGAGGGGAAAAAAAACATCCTGCCACCGCCCAGTCTATTCATTGCTTCCTAGAGACACCACACTATTCCTTAACCCTCCCAGGTGTGGCCAACCCATGGCACAAAATAACTACAAATGTGGCCCAACACATTTGTAGATGACAGTGTCCTATTGAAATGTCCAGTGTTTGGTCACTGTTGTAAGGCACTTGCTGATGTGTCAATATCCTCTTTGGTTCTCTCATCTGAAGCCTTACTTTTTTTCTTCAGGGATCAACTTGAACCACAGATATGTAGCACAGCAGCTGTCTGCTCTTAGTTCTTTTTGGACCTTCTGTTAGATCCGTAACCACTTGGCATGTAACATTGGTGAATACCAACCAGCTAAACTAGATCAAAGGCCGTTTCTTACAGGAAATAGGACAGACCTATTTTTATACCTATGGTGATAGCCTACACATAGCAGGTGCTCAATAAACATTCACTGTTGGTTATGATGATGGCCATGGTTCCTAGGGTGACAAAGGGAAGGAACTATGAAAAGAAGTTGTTGGGTAGGAGAATATGCAGGCATAAAGAGGGGACATGAAGTGATGGCAGAAATTGCATGAGGGCAATCACAGAAAAGGAGATAAAGGGGGGAAGATGATTATACAGCAGGAAAAAAACTGCTCCCTATTTCTAAATTGCATTTATTCCTTTTCCATCACCCTAATGTATAATTTGTGAGAATTTTCTAAACTCTAGAATGTATTTTTATTATAGAAAATGATATACTGAAAACCTGAGAATAACTAGTCACATATGGGTTGACAATAAACAATTTATAAATACAGTTCTGGTAAATTTTGCTGTAATTTGTCATGTAGTTATGAAAACAAAATATCAGTCTGGTTTTGCTGCTGAGCAGGTTTTCAGAGGAACAAAGTATGAGCCTCTGTCTAAGCACAGACTCAGGGTGGGTAGGCAGAGGGCACTCTGTGTGTTTTCTTTCCTTTAGCATGAGAAAAGTCTTACTATCCAGTTAGTTCAGAACTTATCTCTGTTCTGTTATGGATACTTCCTAAAAGTCTGTGCATAAACTTTTATTTTTAAAAGATCCAGTTATTTTCTCAAGGTAACTTTCCCCAACGAATCAAATGACAGCACCTTTCAGTGGTTGGAAGGAATCTAGCATGGTGGTTCCTAATTCAGGCTCATCCGACAATCTCCTTAGGATATCTGAGAAACACATACAAACCTACCTATCAGAAATCTAGATGCTACTGTTTAGCATATATGCAAATGTCATTTCTTATGTCCCAAGTGATTGGGATGCTTGTCAAGTTTAGCAAAGAATGCTCTGTGTAAAACAGAAGGACTCAGAGGATCTTAGAAATTTATAAGAAGAACATCGTAATGGGTAGATCAGGACCCAGGGGTGTCTGCTCAAACTATTGCACTAACCAAGGACAATACAAGTAGTAAACACCGAACCCCTACTCTGATCTAGCCAATGGACCGGAAATCCTCCACAGTTATGTGGAGAGCAGGGACTAACTCTGACATGAGCTCTGGTGCCCCATATTTGATGACTTCCCCTTTGTGAGGGAGCCCTGGTGGCACTCAAAGAAAGAATAGGCAGAGTACCAAGATGAGACTTGTTAGCCTGTGATCATAAAGTGGGGGAGGAGATCCCCCTCAGACATGGACCTAAGGGAGGGTAATAGGGTGGGGGTGGGAGGGTAGGAGGAATGGAAGGATATGAGTGATGCGAGAACAATTGAGTTGTAATCTGAATAAATTAATTTTTTAAAAAAAGAATGATCTGTGTCACCTTGCTTTTATCTCTCAGGTTATTTTAGTATAATGACCTGTTCCCTTAGATTAGACTCACAAACAGAATCTGCATTTAATTATCCAGCTATGAGGCTAGCTTTAGTCACTCCCTGCAACAAGAACATTTACAAGGATTCCTCTATGAACAGTCTTGTAGCTAGCAAATTTTTAATGCTAAAAAGCTACTAAAGAGCATGTATTTGGGAGGATATCACTTCAGTGAGCCAGAAGACCTTTAGAGGCCAACTTGTTGGCCTTCCTGGGATAGGTTACTGTAAAGCTTACTGCTTTCCTGAGTCTAAGAGTCACAAAAGACAACTTCCATTGTAACTTGTTCTCATAGAGAAGCATAGATGAAGTAGAACCTCTAAGGATCAACCCCACTCCGATTATTCGAGCCGTCCTGGTAGCTCTGGTATAATTTGGACCACACAGGGGCTGCAGTGTACACAGAAGAACACTGGGCTATTGTGGAGCAACTGGAAGAACTAGTGGAAAGCCACTAGAGGAGACCTTGGTTAGCAAGCACACTTATGTTCAGAGCCTTTGTTCTCATAGCACTGTCCAACAAGCTGCTTTGCATAAAACCCCTCCAATCCCATTCCTCAAGAAAACACCATTTAACCTATCCCCAAGAATACAAATAAGTCAGGAGTGTCACAGGAAGACCAACAGAGCCAAGTAACCGGGGTCCAGAGGGGCTTTCAAAGACTGAAGCACCAGCTAAGGACCTTCCATGAACTGGGTGGGTCTAGGCCCCCTACACAGATGTAGCAGATAGGCAGCTCAGGCTTCATGTGAGTCCCCTAGTAAGGGGAGCAGGGGCTGTCTCTGATGTGAACTCTGTTGCCAGCTTTTTTGATCACTTCCCCCTGAAGGGACTGCCTCACCAGGCCACAGGGAAAGAAGGCATGCCCAGTCCTGATGTGACTTGATGAGCTGGGGTGGGTGGGTAGAGGTTCTGCTTTTTCTGATGAATAGGGGATGGGTAGGGGGAGGGAGAGAGGAAGGGAGGGGTCTATGAGCAGGATATAAAGTAAATAAACAAATGAGTTCATTAAAATAAAATGAAAGAATGTAGTGCATCCAGCTGCTGAATATTGTGCCAACAAACACTCCTTAGTTTCCCTTCAGGTGGAAATTCACTGAGTTTCCCCCAGGTTCTATCAGAATTACGATTCTATTCTATAAATAGTCACACCTTAAGTCTACATTAAAAGCAACATAACACTTTTTTTTTTAATCCAAACTGCTTATTTCTCTACATATTACACTTCTGCTCCTTTCATCAGTTAAGCAGCCTGATTTCATTTAATCAGTGCCTCACTGCAATGGAGAAAGATCTCAGCTCCTCTCTGCAACCTTTTATGAGTAGGGGCCTCCAAAGCTTCAAGCATGCCCAAATTAACATGAAGGCACATGGAAGCACCTGCTGGTGCTTTTATGCTGGTGGTTATTTTTTGCTTTAGATTATTGTTAACATGTACATAGCAAATATTTACACAGTTTGAAAATTGCAACAGTTAACCAATTGGTGTGTTCGGAGAAAACCTTTGACCTTGCAACTCAATTTTTAAAAAGTGGTAATTACTGCATAAATTCATGAGCATGTCCCTATGTGTGTACACTCCCACCCTCACATTAAATAAATAAAATGTATCAAAAATTCTGGAAAATAAGTTTAAAGACGACACTAGTCATGAATCAGATGGAAAAAAATCATGAATAAAATTCCAGAAAACCAAAAATCCCAAAGACCAGAAAAAAGAATGGTTATTAGAGGACTAGTTGAATTCATATAATATGATTGATATTTGTGACTGTGGTTATGTGAGGTATATGTGTGTGGAGGACAGAGGTTGACAGTTGCTATCTTTCTCAGTCATTATAACAATTATAAAATATCATAATCGGTAGACCCTCAGCTTATTTGGATATAATCTTGTGTTCGAAATATATCACACCCAATCCAAGTTAAGTTTGCACCACAGACTTCTTAGGTAAGATTGTTTTTCTGAAGGTTTATTTTTATTATTTTAAATTATGCGTATGTCTATGTGGGGGAAGGGATTGTACATTCACTTGGGCTAGCAGAGGCCAGAGGCATCATGTCCTCCTTGATCTGAGAATAGAGATAGTTTTACACTACTCAGATTAGTGGGGACTGGTAAATTATCATAGGTCTTCTGCAAGAGCAGGGTGTGTCTTAAGTGCTGACCTCTCCCACGCCTCAGTTGTTTTTGAATGATTCTACTCTCCACCAGCAAGTGTAATTCTACAATAGCCAAAACAAATAATCCCACTTATGTGTTTTAATTTTCAATCAAATCTACAACAGCATTTACAATAGTGTTGAATATTTCAAGTCCAACTGAATTACTTGCCACTTTTCCCTTTATCCCCAGAGTGGAATGCCAATAACCAAGTGTTACTGGAATTTACTCAACTGATTTTTTTTTTCTACTTGAAGCAGTTAATGACACAGAAAACAGAGCCACTAAATATTTATAAAATTCTACTGCAAACAGAACTAACACATTAATAGTACTTGCTTTACTTTTGCACGAGAAATAATGAAATGAGTGAGCTAAACCAATATGAGCAAACAGCCATGAATTCCAAGTGAGAGGGCAGGCTCCACAAAGTAGCCACCAAGCACCACCTGCAGCTGCTGTGTGGCATTGTCTTGACCCTGTCCAGGCTTCTGAAATAGCCCCTCCTTCTCAACTAGTTTCTGATGTACCATCACCACATTTGTATCTTGGATTTACCTATTTACACATTGTTTCTGGCACCGTTGCAATCCATCTGGAGAATAGAAAATATCAATAAATATTTTGTATGCTTCCCACGGATTTTTCAGTTACTAGAAAGTTGAAAGATTTCAGGAAAATTGCTTTTATGTCATAATTGACCTGCAGTGAGCTGCAAAGAGCAATTAACTCACTTGCTAATACTTAGGAGGCTAAGGCAGTTAATGAATGCAAGGTTCAGTCTGGGCTACATAGCAAATTTCATGTCCATAGTAGCCTGGGCTATAAAGTGAGAACAGGTCTTTTTAAAAGTCTCACTAGTATGTAACAGTCTTATTTAAAATATTTTAAGTGTTAAAAAACAAATAGTGAGTTAATTAAAACTCAGACTTTTGCATTATTATTAAGTACTACCTTGACATCTGAACAGAAATTACAACTTCAGGTCCCAATGAGTATGAGCATGTGTGTGTGTGTGTGTGTGTGTGTGTGTGTGTGTGTGTAGAAAGAAACATAAACATAAACAATGGTTGTTATCATGAACCATTGAGGCTCTAAGAGTTTGCTATCTCTGAAATAATTCTAAGGGAATACAACAAATACTCAGCTATAGTTTATATCTCCAGGAAATGACAAAATCAACACACTAGAAATATTGGATTAACATAGAGTGAGACTGCTATATACCATCACAGGACTCTTCCACCTCTATTCTATATGTCCCTAACATATATTTACTATGTCCAGCAAACTGATGGCTTTGTATACATTGGATGAAAGATCGGATGACTGGAAAAATCAAGCAAGGACAACAGATATAAGAACTTTTTCTTGGGGCACACGGCCTTTACCACTGCCTATGTACTCATGGTCTGGAAGACCATAAGAGAAGAGGAAAGGCTGGGAAAACACTTACTGTCCTTCAGATTTACTAATCATTTAGAGACAGGATCTAGCTTATTGCATTGGCATCTCATACCTCTGAGTAAGGTCATGTAGAAGCCAATACGATTTATTCCTTAATGCCATTCATTTATAAACAAACAAAAACAAAGAAAGAAAAAGATCAAGACATAGGCAATAACAGTATTGTCCTTGGAAAACCAGGATAAGAGAAAGCCTTCCTTTGTAGACATACATGAATAGAAATATATAGGACATTAGTCCTTAAAAAGAAATATGTTAAGTTCTATGTGTGAAGGAGAGATAAAAATCAGATTTGGTTTTCTGAACACCTAGTTGTCTTTAACTGGATTTGGAAATAAAGTTAATATTGAACATTCTTTTTAATCATAATTTTAATCACTGATCTGCAGGCATCAGTATGAGAAGCAAATTGAGATGAGCCATATTTTTTTAGATTTGGGTGTATCTAAATTAGGTAGACTGTTTTAAGTCTAAATATTTGTATGCTACACAAACAAGACATTTGGAAAAATCAGTTGGTGCCTTGTGTTGTGTGAAAATAATTACTTGTGAGAAATAGTTCTCCTATAGACAAAAAAGTCTATAGGAGACTTGTAACAAGGAGAGTTCATAAAGTAATACTTTTCTGATAAAATATACTTTTTATTTTTCATTTTTACCTATACATTTATATTATTCCACATATATACAATAAACTACCTATACCAAGAAGAACCATGACACAATCAGGAATTATACAAATGTTACATTCTTAGTGTTTTGGCTATCTGTGCTTGACAGCCATGAAGAAATATCTTTCTTATCTTGGTGCCTCTAAAATTCTGAATGTAAATCAATCTCTATCACATCTTGTCATTATCAACTTAAAGCATCTATCTACACCTAAAAACATCTCAACCCCTAAACAACTAAGCTTCATTGTAAAACTAAGATAGCTGGTCTTCAACTCCATCAAAGACTTAAGAAGGAATAAATTTGGTTACCTGAGTATGCCAGGAGTGCAGGTTAGTAGCTTTCCAAATGAGAAGATGACTGAGACAGTTTGCTACCTGAATAGTCATCCAAAACTCTCTATTATCCTGGAGCATCTTCTTCAGCCTTCTGGCCCAATATATCTAATAGACATGTTTGTGAGGCAGGAACTGTTGAGGACTTGCTTACCCTGTCTTGGTAGAGTTTGGCTTTTGACTCTGCCTGCATCCAAGCTTGCCCTCTTTTAGGCAGAATTCTGTATGTGGTAGAAAGGAGGACATTTTTCCCAGTGGCTTGTTTGCCACATTTGAAGCCATCTCCATAAGGAGGTTCTTTGATGCTCATCATCCTCGTTGAGGTAGACTGGGTGTTGCCAGGAGTTAACCTGTCTCACTGTCAGTGAATCTTTATATATATAATTTATTCACATCTCAATGGTTATCCCATCCCTTGTATCCTCCCATTCCTCCCTCCCTCCCATTTTCCCCTTACTCCCGTCCCCTATGACTGTGATTGAGGGGGACTTCCTCCCCCTGTATATGCTTATAGGGTATCAAGTCTCTTCTTGGTAGCCTGCTATCCTTCCTCTGAGTGCCACAAGGTCTCCCCATCCAGGGGATGTGGTCAAATATGGGGCACCAGAGAACGTGTGAAAGTCAGACCCCACTCTTCACTCAACTGTGGAGACTGTCCTGTCCATTGGCCAGATCTGGGTAGGGGTTTGAAGTTTACTGCAAATATTGTCCTTGGCTGGTGAATTTTAAAATAATAAAAACATTTTAAATGCCATATTCTCATGTCTCTGAGGTTTTTGAAGACCTTATCTAACTATTCTACCTTATCTTTCTATAGAATCATATCTATCTGTTGCACCTAAGTGTATATTCTTGTGATAAAAGTAGACTAGTGATTGACACGACCATGATTTGATTAACTAACAATTATCTTGTATAACATTTATCCAAAACAGCCTGCAATAGCACTTTCAAAGTATTAGAAGTAAACCTCGTATTACAATTGAGTTATATGGGTACTATACCTCATATTAGAGTAGAAATATATATATATATACATATATATACATATATATATATATATATATGTAGCATGTGTGAAGAATAAACTTACATTTGCATGCTAAACCATTGAATCTAGAATTAAACTTATTTTGCATCTATATACAAAATTCTATACCAGTGAATTAAAAATAGCCTTGTGAGTGACAACTGAGGCATTAGCTCTTAGTCTTCCCAAATTTACTAAAAGAATCAGATTACTATGGAGCTTTGAGAGGTAAATTGTTTAAATAACCTGTAGGAAGATATGATCCAAAGGTATTTAAAAATATGCCTTCACCTGCCATGTGGTATTGTACAAGATGACAATTTTCAAACGAAGTATCTATGTGTTTATATGTTAATCACTTAGTAGCATTGTGAAATAAATGGACCAAACATAAATCAATCTCCTCTTAATGGCAAAACACATCATTCCATCACAACAGTTTGTTCCTAAAATAATAGGCCATTTTGTATCCTTTCCCCTATAAAATTCAAAGATAGGGTCAGAGTGTTTGCTTTGGATGCTATTATACATACAGTACTGAACTACCATGCTCTTTACACATCACAGCAAGGATTGGAGTCTGTGCGTCAGTATGACTATGAAAAGGTGTACATATCTTAGAACAGGCGGTCCTCTCACTTTTTAAATCATGTATTTGCAACTGTGGAATCGCCATCAGAAACCAATGAGTTTTGCCCAATCGTTTCTCTATTGTTATTGTGTTTCCTTTTTACGGAGAAATGAAACCAACACACAATCTGCACCTTGCTGATGGGCTCGTTATGTTCGTTATCAGCCCAATCTCCTCCAAGGATCCATGTGAAAGCTTGGTGATGAGTTGTTCCAAGTCAGATGGCGAGGGAAGCTAAAGGAACTGGGCTTTACCCCAAAGCAGGCCTGCTGACCCCAACACTCTTTTCCCTCAGCTACATCCTGCTGATTTCTCTACATTTCATCTTTTCTGTAGTCCTACTTTGAAATCTTGCATGCATAATACCAGCTACAAAAGTTTTAATATCAAATTGCTATTAGGTTGAAAACTATTATGATTGCCAATGTGTTTAGTGCTTTCAAAGTCAGACATTGATTTAGAATGAAAAAAAAGTCTCTGCAAGCTGATCTTTCTGGGAGATTGGGGCCTTCTTGATTTCCTAATTAATTGAAATGCTGGCAGAGATGGTTTGGGTTTTGGCTTTGGAATGTATGGAGAGCTGCCTACTCTATGATCCCCAGAGGCCCGGAAATGGGTGCTGGCCAAAACTGCCACTTTGAAACATCCCAAATCCACTGCTCTGATTAATAGTCACCTTGGTGTGAAGAAACCAAGACTTTCTGACTCTGGCATGGACAATAGCATGAGTAGACAGTGTACTTGCTGACAAGTATGCCAGTGATAGACAGGCATAATTTGTGGCCATGATGGCCACAGCTAGAGGCTGGGTTGGGACATGTCAATGGTATCCAGAGATACAGCCTCTTGTGGGCAAGGTTTGAATCCTATGCCTCCCAGTGACCTTTGGCCATTTTGTATCAAAATAAAAGACTGTAGCATTCTAAAATACTTCAGATTCTTGCTATATATGGCAGGCTAGAAAAATCTAAAAATGGAGTCGGGGTTGTGATGCCTGGGCACTGTTTTTCCTGGAGAACATATCTATTTTAATTGCGTGCCATTTGTTTTCTTTCTGTAATGTCTTAGGTGCTATTTCTGTATTTCTCTTACAAAGAACAATTTTGCTTCAGGGATGTCAGCAGTTATAATTGTGAGCTTTCATTCAATGCATGGTCTTTTAAGTGTGTGTGTGTGTGTGTGTGTGTGTATGTGTGTGTGTAAGAGAGAAAGAGAGAGAGAGATAGAAATAGAGAGACAGAGAGAGCATTTCAACTCTAATAGCTTGGATTTATTCAGAGGAGCTCCTCTAAATCTTATAAAAATCAAAAATGTAAACCTCCAAAAAGTGAAGTCTAAGTAATATCTCAGGTTTGCTTATCCTTATTAGTTTTGCAACGTTTCCACAATAGTCACATACTCACTAAGCTCTTGGTAGAAAGAAGTGCGTTTTAGAAAGGGGGAGTTGCATGAACAAGCAGAGTCATACATGGTAGTTCCTGTGGCTGTCCTGAATCAGAGCGCTAAGCTTTCACCCTGAAGGACTAAGTAGTTTCAGCCAAATTAGCCACGAGCTACAAAGAGGCAATAAAGATCATGTGACATTTGATCATCAAGATAGGCTCTCTGGACCCCAAAAGGCTATAGAAAGAGATTAAATAACTACTAGCATGGTAAGGATCAAATTAAAGAGGCTTCAGGGACCAACCACATATTCTTCTCTGTTCCTTAGAAATAAGCTTTTTCTAACTCAACCAAGGTATGAAGTTGTGTGTACACAAAGTGGCATGTCGCCTCTTTTGTCAGTTACAATGCAAACCCGTCTAAGAGGCTAGTAACCTTGACAAACTAAATTAGTATTTTTAGAGAATAAATATGCAAATCACCTAGAAAGACTTAAAAGGTTTAGGTTAAAAAGAGGTGACATTCCTTTGACAGTTCACACGCCCTTCCTCTGATTAGTGAGTTTCATTTGTTCCTTTTTTATTATCAAGCAAGGATTTACTTGTATAATAGCAAATTGCTTTTCCAATATCTATTATCTATTTTGTTTTAGTAATTGCACATTGAGTTTTAAGTCATCTCCCCTTGACTTTGTTCTAAGCACCCCTCTGTTGTGAAACAGTATTGCACATTATTTATAAATGACTTTAGAATAAAAACAAGAGAGAAACAAAAAAAAAAAAAAAAAAAAAGAGGTGACATTTGAAGTTGTTAATGGTCCACTTAGTAGGCATGACGTAAGTATTGGTGAACAGTCATGGCTAGCTATCTCTCTAGGGAACCACAAAGTGGCTGCAAAGCCATGGGTAGATTGCTCTCTGTCTCTGTCTCTCTGAAGAAGGGGGAGGAGGATCAGGAGGAGGAGAAGGAGGAGGAGGAGGAGGATGGGGAGGAGAGAAAAAGGTGGTAGACACTAATATTTTCATCATGGAACTCTAAAAGCAGAATGAGAGAAGAAAGAGGGAATATTAAAATATGAATTTAAGCAAGTCTGTACTCATCTTCACATGTACTCTTAGCCATGGCGTTCGTGCTACAGTGGGGGATCTTCACATATAATTAGCTAGAGGAGTCCTGCATGGCTGTAGGTCCTAACAAAACAGGACATGTAATCTCTCCTAAAACTAATTTCTTTGTTTTCTAATACATGCCACTGACCTAATTAGTGATAAAATGCACTATATTGTTTGAAGCAATTATCTAAATGTTGATTAAATAACAAGCTGTTGGCTAAAGCCAAGTCAAACATAGCATGTTAAGAATTGACGCTGTTCCACAACCACTAATGCTAAAAATAAAAAAATGCGCTGCTAGACCTAGAATTCCTTGGACTCTGTGTGTGTTTATTTTTATGTAAGTTCCTTTCCAGGCCATTCAAATATAGTCAGCAGAAAAACTCTCTCTCTCTCTCTCTCTCTCTCTCTCTCTCTCTCTCTCTCTCTCTCTCTCTCTCCTCCTCTCTCCCCTCTCGCCTCTCTCTCTCTCTCTCTCTCTCTGTGTGTGTGTGTGTGTGTGTGTGTGTGTGTGTGTGTGTAAACATCAGTGCCTTTGTCTATTGCTCTTCACATTATTTTTTGAGACAGGATCTCTCACAGAACCTAGAGTTTACCAGTTGGCTAAACTGACTGGCCATTTCTTCCTGCCTAAACTTCTCAGTGCTGGGATTAATGGTGTACATTTTCAAGGCCAGATGTTTAAGTGGGTGATGAGAAATCAAATCCAGGTGCTCATGTTGTTACAGCAAGCACGTAATACCCCAAGTCATCTTCATAGGACCAATGATGTTCATGTTCTGAAACGCATATTATTACAGGGACAGTGGGACAGTGGCGATCAGCACACTGAGAGATATGGCCTTTGGGGAAATGAAATCTTCACTGGACACAGAAAGGCCCTTCCAGACTCTTTCTGTGTCTCTTCCTAGAACTAGCCTTCTTTCTACTTACTGCTCTCCAGACACTTGTCTTCTTGCACTTCTTTGAATTAATGACATTTTGTACTTGGAAGAGGCCTTTT
This sequence comes from Acomys russatus, assembly GCF_903995435.1. NCBI lineage: Eukaryota > Metazoa > Chordata > Mammalia > Rodentia > Muridae > Acomys > Acomys russatus. Next base: position 91,856,783 of record NC_067138.1, on the reverse strand, counting down.
CTGACATTCTTTATCTGGTCATCTCTTCAGATTTTAGTGTAGTATTGGAAAGCTCACTGGCCTCGAACATAGGTCCCATATTTACTCAACCCCTCATGATAAAAAAATTCATTTTATTGTAGTAATAGTATAGTTTTTCCTTGAGGGGATACTATAGTTATGAAAAAAAATGGCAAATTGTTTTTTTTATGTCCTTTCCCTACTAAAGCTCTTGGCATGTGCAAGACTTGAAAGAATGACTGACTGAGGGGCTGGAGAGATAGCTCAGTGTTTACAAGTAATGGTTGCTCCTCCTGAGGATGAGGTCTGATACTCAGCACCCACATTTCAGCTTACAACCATCATTAACTCCAGTTTCTGGAAATTGATGCCCTCTTCCGATCTCCATGGTGCATGCAGGCAAAATACCATAATTTTAAGGCATCAATTACTGAATGAGTTAATTTGTTCCTTAAATCAACAAACAACTGCTGGGTAGATAACTGCTACCATAGCCCCTGGAATCAGATACAGTTCTCAATGAGCTGTAATAATAAAACAAACCATGATGACTGTTCTCACAGAGCTTTGACACTAACAGAAACAACAGGCAAAGACTACAATCTGAAAGTAGGTGAGTATTATTTCATAAATGAAAACTGAAGCTAAGTAAATGGGATTAAGAGTAGTCAAAGGAGAGAGAGAGAGAGAGAGAGAGAGAGAGAGAGAGAGAGAGAGAGAGAGGGACCAATTTAAAGTCAGGTGGGTATGGCAGACCTTGCTGAGAAGTGGGAACCCTAAAACAAACCTGACAAGTTGGTTAGGGAATGAAACATCCATGTGTCTTGAGAGGAAACAGGTAGACTGTTTTCCTGGGACAATTGATGTTATCCCATCTCCTCTGCCTCCTCCCCACCACTGTAATCTTGATAATAGCAGCAAGCACAATATGATGTCTTTGCTTCTGGTACTGGCTGTCCAAAGGCAAAGGGAGGGCAAGTTTTATTGATATACATCAGGGTTTTCTCTTCTGAATGAATTCAGGGTATATAAGAAAAATATAGCATAAATATGCTGAGAAGTTACTGCCTGCAATCCTTCCACACACCTGTTTTGCTTGATGCTCTCTGTCTAAGCAGAGAACCTTGGGAGTGGGAATGATGTCTTTGTTTCAAACTCTCATTTTGCAGTCTATTATTAATAATATAATGTAACATGATATATCCTTAAGGGAGAAGTTAAATGGTCTTAACTATTAAAACAACAATTACTAACATTAATTAGTGTGCTTTCACATTGGAAGATATCTCTGTAGTCAGATTTAACCAAATAGAACACGGGATCAAACCTCAATCATCAAAATGGAAGTGATTAGAATATAGGGTAAACACTAGGTATCACAGAAGACACCAGCAAATACGAGCGCTTCCTGTTGTGGTTTGTCTTCTGCCAAATTCCATTTTTTAGCTAGAATGATGCTACATAACCAAGGATGGTCTTAAATTGAAGATTCTCTTGCCTCAGCCTCCTCAGTACCAGGTGTGTATGTATTACACAGCTGGCATATGTGTATGCATTAATAGGTGTGTATGTATTCATAGACTTGACCATGATTAAAAAATCTTACCATGAGACCAGGAGTTTAGAAGTTGTTTGTGGGGATATGAGAAAATCCTGGCATTCGAAGTAGAGAGAAGATGTTTTCAGAAAGTCCCAAACGGAGGAAGCCCCTCATACAATCTGGATCCCAAGGACTCAAATATGAGTTAATAAGGGAAAAGAGAGTGTATACAGGAGTGACAGAAAATAAGCCTCCAGAATTTGAATATTTGTATAAGGAAGAGAAAAAAAGAAAACTCTCATAGATGACCTACTATTTGATGGTATGGTTTTTTTTGTTGTTGTTGTGTTGCCACCTACAAATGTAAGGAACTGAAAAGGAAGCCTACTTTGAGAGAAGGAAAGCAATGGCCTGACTTTTCTATGATCTCAGCTTCAGATTCCAGTGGCAAAGGCAACAGATATTTTCAGGAGTTAGAGAAAAACATGGAACAGATGCTTTGCAGAAATCTGAGATGAAGCTTTCAGAAGTATTTACACAGAAACTAAGGTAAGGGAGCAGATGAACTAAAGCGAAGAGAATAAGGAGAAGTAACAGAAAGGGACGTGAGGCTAAAGCCATGAGAACATCCACTCAAGGGACAAGCAAAGGTGAGGACAATCCACTCAAAGTCAGAAGTGGAAAGTCAGGAGGAACGGACGAGGGTGAGGCTGCATGATCTGGGAACTCCAGCATACAGAGTCTGTATGAAGGCAACGGCTTCAGCGGAGACGTGGGGCAAAAACCCAGCTATAAGAGGGTCTGGGAGAGAAAGACAAGTGATGGATAAGTGGAAGCTGTATTTCTCCAGAACATTAGTGAAAAGACTTGGAAATAGAGTATTAAGCCAAGGAGTCAGAGATTGAAAACAATACTTTTGTGGTTATTTCAAAGTGGGAAAAAAAAATAAAGATCCATTTCATGAGAAGAAATCCAGGGTTGACTCGGTGAAAAAGAGCACATGCTGATCTTGCCGAGGACCTGGATTCAGTTACTATAACCCACACGGTGGCTCATAACCTTAACTCCAGTTCTAAGAGATAAGGCCCAGTCCTACTTCTGCAAGCGTAACCCACAGCAGTGTTGCACATACATACTTGCAAGCAAAGCACTCAAACACATCAAAAATAAACAGATACGTCCTTAAAAAAAAAGAAGAGAAAATGAGAAAGCAATTCTAAAAAGAGAAGAGATTCTACAGATAGGAGAGGGTGAGCCTGGGCCTGGATATCCACCTTTTGTTTTGAGAAAGGAGCTGAGATGGAGGAAATACCAGGAGTGGGGACACAAAGCTGAGAGAGGAAGCTGTGAAAAAGTCAAAAGAAGAAAATAACTGGTAAAAACACACTGGTCACCTACTCAGTGGGGGATGTGTAGGAGGATGCACACCTATATAAGAGGTCTGTGCCCTCAGAAGGACTTAGTCAAACAGTAGATACTTACTTATCAAGGACACCCCTTGAGTGGCTGTTGGCCTGAAGAGATAACTGGGCACTGAATATGAAGCTTCATGACCCGAAGGTTCCACACTAGGGTACCACGCTGCGCTGCATCCATCTCCATTTCAGTCATGCATCTAATCTTGAAGCCTGGAAACATCCCCACTTTTTCATCACAGATAAGTATTCATGCTTAAAACAGATTGAACAACCAGAGGAGCTTTGTGTAATGGAAAAATATGCTATTAATAAAATTTTGTTTGCAACACTTAAGCTTTAGAAAGTCAATTATTTTTAATTAACAAAATTGTTTATATTTACGGCATATCCCCTGATATTTAGATCTACAGATACATTGTACGATAATTAAATCAAGCTAATTAACATATAATTAAATCAGAGACTAATCATTTCTTTAAGTTTAGATTTAAGTGGTTTACTAAATGAAATAATAAAAATATACTTTGCTCTTCAAAATTGTATTAGCTCATTTGAAGTAGCCAGACAACTCAATCTGAAGGAATACTTCTGATTCTGCAAAGCAATTCATATTTGTCCTCAATGACAAATAGTAGAAGAAAAATGAAAGACCTATTAACCACAAGCTGGAACATCTAGAGTAAAGAAACATTATTTTTAGTACAATGTTAAAATGATGTTATCTCTTTGTGATGATTTTATAAGATCGCTTGTTTCAGTGACAAAAAAAAATTTATAGAACACTTACTATTGTCAAACAACAGTGCTAAATGTTTCTCCTCACTTGAAAATTAAGCGACACACTATATGAGAGTATTTTATCCATTTAAGATGTAACCAGATACAAGATGATAATTAAGAGAGAGATAAAAAAGGGAGATAGGAAGTCCCTTCAGATGATAGGGAACCATTTAAACACTTACAAAGAGAAAGCATGTAATCGAATGTTCCAGCAGAAGAAAGTAATTATATTTTTTCCTATGACAGTTTAATAGACTGAAATTCTTTAGCAATTCATTTTTATCGAGCTATTTTCTCCTGAAGTCTCCACATGATTACATATTGTCTAAATCATTTAACAAAATTAATGCTTGCTTTCACTCTAATAAAACTGTCCCCAGGCTTTTTTCTGAGTTTATTCTTACATTCTTTTATTAACAAGACTAAGAGCCCTGGGAAGGGAATCTCAAATTCCCTAACATGTGACAGGACAGGTGGGTCTTCCCAACATTTCCAGCATCAACAATCCTATGTATCTTCGTGGTGTGAAGCATGTTAACTTTGTAAATTGCTCAGCTTCATGTCCCTTATTAGTACAGGAATACTTTGATAAGCATTGTGATGGGCTTGCAGTTCACGAGCTTGTATTATACTCATGGAAATCAGATTCCATGTGAGCTTGACCTTGATTACATAATCCTGTGTCTTCAACCAAAAACAAATGTTGTAGCTATGGTATGACTGACAAGAGGTAGGGAAAGGGACCAGAATTCCTGGAGGATTTGATTCCCCACCCTGCTTCCTTAATCACCTGGGGGTGGGTGGGAGCAGGAAGGAAATCAAGGTAGCAGTGACGTGTAAATACCCCTCTAGAGAACAGAACAGCACTAGTCACAAAGGGGAGGGGCTACAACACAAAATCTGTTAACTCCACCCCCTCCTCATATCTGAATTGAATCCGAGGCTTCCTCCCACAGAGCCAACTCCTTGGATCTCTTCTTACTTTTATTGTAAGAGTGGCTCTCACGAGGCTGTCCAAGCTGGCAACCTTGAAGACATACCATAGCTGAGGCGGGCCTTGAACTTGTGGTACTCTCGTCTTGGCCTCTTTCTGGAGTAGCAGAAATGAAAGAATGGCTTCACCTAGCCTGCTGCTGCTGCTGTTGCTTTCTACTGGCCCTGTGGGCTGCATCTCACCACAGCAATTGCATAGGCAGCTATTACTTCCTCAGTGTGCAGTAGGAGAAGTGCTCAATCCACCTTCTGTTAGATTCTCTTTCCCATGGGGCATAGAAAAGGCACTGAAACTTCCTCACTCCCTAAAGAGTGGCAATGAGTGCAGGGACAGTGTTCAGATATGACCCTGAGTCTTTTGAGTTTACAGGAACTGGAGAGGAAAAACTGAGGCATGTAGTTTTCTCTCCTTCTAACCCTCCCTCCTCTTACCAATGCCTGTTATCACCTCCGAGGGAGCCATAGCCTTCCCTGGGAACATTCTTCAGAACCATCCCTGATGGCCACCTCTGACTTGTTCATTAATACCCAGCCAGTTCCTGATTACAGTCTGTCAGAGTGTTTATTATCCTCTTGTTTTAAGAGACAGGAGAGATAGGAATGTTCCAGTCTTGACATGAGGCGCCACGTCTGCCGTAAGCTTAAAATAGTACATAAATGGCATAATAATTGCCTGGCACAGCTTAGCAGGCAATAAGAAGACCCAGATAGGTGAGGAGATAGCTATCTTCCTTAAAACAGGACTCTCTGAGAAGTCATATAATCTACGACCAGCATTTTCTAGAACTTTCTAACAGCTGTTTTCTAGTGGGACAAAGAGCGTGTGCTCCCCACGGAGAACCAGCACAACCACCGCCTAGCTTGAAAAGATGAAACTTAAGGACAGATATTTCTGTTTCAGTAACAAACTTAGATTCCAAACCTGCAATGTAGTTTTCAAGTGAGAAGAGAAAGGAATGGCCAGACCATCAAAAATTATAGGAAGGCCCAGGAGGGAACACATAGCTGTAAGCGAGCGTCGATCTGCTCTGTTAAGGGGTCTCCACTTTTTAAGTGACTTGTTACACACCGTGTTTCAAAAACCACTACTCAGCACGGGAGGGAAAAAAATGAGGTGTGGAGAGAAAAATTCACTGTGAACAGAGTAACGCTTGCCAAAACTGTATATTAAGATTTCAGAAACCTGTAACCAAGCTAATGGGACTGCAGTACAGGCTTACAAGGGCTTCTCAGATACAGCGTGTATGTAAGGAGTCCCCCATTCAAGCACAGATTCCATGGCCCTGCCCAAGACAGCCTGGCCCACTGCACCTGCAATGGGAGCCGAATATTAGTATTCTTAATAAGGTTCCAGCTAATAGTGACTCAACTGGGAGCAAGATGCCTTTGAATGGTACTGGAGTCCTCGTGGCCTGATCACTAACTAGGACTTTGTTTGGACAAACAAAAGATGGGGCTGGTGTCGTAAAGTTAGAGACATCCAACCCCTCCATAGTGAGCAGCACAGCAAGCTAGACTCCAGCTCCTTTCTCTCTAACAATATGCCTGGTTCTTAACCAGGACTTTGAGTTTTTGTTACCGTCTCACCACCAAGGTGGATACGTATTTCAAGAGATCCCCTCTATATCAGCCAACATCTATTCTTGGGAACTCACTGGTAAACATCCCTAAAACGTCAATAGAATGTCAGATAGAGCCTGTGTCTTGCCAGATCCTAGGATCACCATGTGCACGGGTGCACGTACATACATACACAAGCACCCCTCTTTTATAATGAGAAAAAGGAAGTAAGCGGAGCTATGTACCTTTTTACTGAGCTGTCAATAAAGCCTTGGTCTTATGGTGGTATCTTGTTCTAACAGAGAAATAATTAGCATAGAAAAATAAAAAAGAGTTTTGTCAAATTCTTGACAATGAAGGAATCACTTGGAAGTTAATACAGCCCTCAGCCAGGAGACTCCATGTGCTATTTCATGTAGCATTTTCATACTACCTGATTTATAGGACAGTGGTGTGACCCCTGGAGGTAGCCTAGCAACTCTCCTCCTTTATAAGGCACTGTTCAGAGGCTTTGAGTGTGAGAAGACAAGGCTTATATAGGACGTGTCTTTAACTCTCACTCAATTTTCCCGTGTACTTAAACTTCACCAAAGTAGAGTCTATTAAACTGTCCTAAAATATGTGTTTAATGTAAACACAAAGGGGACTGATGTGACTCTCATGTCCACACAAGCCAGAGCCTCTCAGAATTTCCCTTTGTGCCAAACAGTCACTTAATATCTTGGAGTCCACACTTCACTCTCGTTGTATACATTTAGTAGAAACATTACAGGGGGGGAGAACCCGAGAACAGGACCTGCCTGATCATTTAAAAATCTGGCTTTTCCCATGTACTCTCCCTAAACCTTCACAGTTTGGGGCCAGACTGCTCTGGAAGCACCAGCTTGTGGTAGAAAGCTAATCTAGGCTTTAAGCAACGATAGCTTAAATCAAGAGAATGTTTGAATACCAGTGCTATATGCACAGCAGCAGCCAAAAATGGTATAGATTCCTCAAAGGCATTCACCGTGTTATGAGAATGTTCACAGAAGGTATATGTGCTGTAACCTCCATGCTCCCTCCCCAGGAAAGGAAGTGTTTTTGTGCCTTGTGCACTCAATGGGTAGCAACCCAGTTGACTTTGGTCTCCTAATGATCTTGGTGATTAAAAAGTGCAAACTTGAGCCAAGCATGATGGCACATGACTGTAATTCTAGCACTTTGGGAGGAGGCAGAAGCAGGTGGATCTCTCTGAATTCAAGGCCAGCCTGGTCTACAAAGTAAGTCCAGGACAACCAAGGCTACAGAGAGAAACTGTATCTCCAAAAAACTAAAAGGGATGGGGCAAGACTCTGCATCAAGAGTTCTTGCTTCCTGCATATACATTTGAATGTCCCTTCTGATTGTATCACACTGAGTAGGTATTTACACTTTAATTTCTTGGCCTAAACAACATGGATTGTATCAACTTATATTCATTTTTACTTGACATCACAAAATAGTATCATTTATCATCTTTTTTAAATTTAATTTTATTAATTTATTCATATTATATCTCAATGACTATCCCCTCCCTTGTATCCTCCCATTCCTCCCTCCCTCCCATTTTCCCCTTACTCCCCTCCCCTATGACTGTGACTGACGGGGACTTCCCCTGTATATGCTCAGGATAGCAGGCTACCAAGAAGAGACTTGATATCATTTATCATCTTGGTCTCCATGAATCAGCATCCCAGGTGCCACTTCATTGGCTTTCTGTCTCCTGTGCTCTGTCCTCCAGCTGTTGACTTGGGCTGTGGTCACATCCAATAGGTGACAAGACAGGGGATGTGCTCTTAGGATCCCTCCAGCAGGACTCTTGGTAAGTTTTCTTCCTTCCAAGAGCTCATTTCCTCATAAAAGCAGAGTACTCAGGATCAAATCCAAAAGCTTTTTATCACTCTGAACTGGAAGGAGCACCCCATCTTCTCTGCGATATTGTGTTAAACACAAACAACTACATCCTGTTCACACGCAGAAGAGCGAGTGCCTCGAGGCAGGAACCATCTTAGAGACTGTCCTGTACAGTGCTCCCTCTGACCCCCAGTGACTCTCATCCCTTGCAGATGGAATACCCACCCATCTGTCAGGAGCCATAGGACCTTGCCTGACCTGCCCCAGTGGCTGAGAGGCCCTGCTGGCTGAAAGCCACAGCTGTCTGCATACTTGAGATAATTATTCTGCCTGGCTACCACAAAGATCCAGCCTGACCTTGAGAAAGAGAACATTCGGTGTATCGCGACTTCTGTATAGTCGCCCCACTCCACACCTGCTGTCCTTGGGCCTGGCCCAGAAGATTTTGTAACTTTCCACTGCATTCCTTCTCACCCCCCGCCCTTTCAGAAGCTTATTATAAATTTGGATACCCCCTTACAATAAACGGCCCTCGATAAGCAAAGTTTTTCCTGGGCTCGTGCCTTTCTTTCGCCTATTCTTTATTCACAGGTCGCGACCCTCCTCGCCACTCCACGAATAACTGAACCCGCGGGTCGGGAACACCCATCCACTCTCAAGGCCTCCACCTGTTTCCCACAATGACATCATGGCATGTAAATCGGGTCCAGGTGCAGAAGATTCACTTCAGACATGTCCCTGCATGCTGTTGCTCAAGTGCACACTCCAGACTGTGGAAGTGAAGAAGACGAAGCTCATTTTCCACACAAACCCTATTGCAGTGCCGACACAAGGACAGGACACCCACTGCACACCACCCTTCTCAAATGGAATGGATGGGAAGCACAGGAAGTTACGTGTCTATAGAAATTCTGTCTAAAATTCAGTCAATACCTTGTTAAGGGGAACATGCTTAGGTCTCAAAGCTAAGATTAGTTCTCCCCACCTCTCAGCTATGTGCCTTGGGCTCCATTCTGGCATGTCCAACTTGATGCCTGTGAGTGGCCGAGAACAGCAGCCCAACACAAAATCATAAACTTCTTCAAAACATAATTAGGTAGCCTGGCATGGTGGTGCACGCCTGTACTTCCCAGCACTCAGGAAGCAGAGGCAGGCGGATCTCTGTGATTTCAAAGCCTGCCTGGTCTGCAGAATAAGTTTTAGGATAGCCAAGGCTTCACAGAGAAACCCTGTCCTGAAAAAAAATTATGAGGTTTTTACCTACAGATCTTATTGTAACATTTTGAACATGAACAGCATTGTGTGGTGAGGTTAAAGGGTGGGGCAACCTTCTTGAACTTATTTTTCTGTTTTTTAAAAAATGTTTTGTAATTAAATAAAATAAAGCATTACAGGGCATGGTGGGTAATGCCTATTATTTCACTATTCAGCAGGCTGAGGCAGGAGGATTGGGAGAGTTCAAGGCAAGCCTTGGCTACAATGTGAGACAATTCCAAAAGTAAAAATCATAAAAGTTGTAGGATGATTTACAGCTGAATGGTTTTCCCTGGATGCTTCCTGACAGACAGCTGAGGTTCCAAAGATCTCATCCTACATAGCGTGTGTTCCCATAAATCCAAGTGAAACATCCGTGTGTGTCATTGTTGCAAAACCTCAATGAGTTTCCCAAACCCACTAGCACTAATTATGTAAGTCCCTTCCAGATAAGTCTGTTGCTACCATGGGTACCTACTGACATGATGTAAAGATTGTTCTGTATTCAATACTTGCTTATAGTGATTTCTTCACTTTACCATTGAAACAGCCTAAAATTTTTAAAAGCAATCAAATGTTGGCTTCCTTTTGTTTAATGAATAGTTTTTCCTCCAGTTTCTCTCACTCCTGTTACAATTCAGTGTTATAAGGGAAAAGAAATGAGCCAGCATCTCTGACACATGGCTTGTAGCTCCCCATTGTGTTAGGCATGTTCTCTACTTCCTCTGTAATTCCATGCCTCCGTGCTGCTAGACCTCCTGGTATTATCTTAAAAAACGATCCCCGTCCTCCCAATGTTCAATAATAGTTTTTCTTCACTTTTCATCATTTAACACTCGCTGCAAAACTCAAAATTCTGTGGCTACTGTATTCCAGATACTTTAAGCAAGGTGGTAATATTCTCCCAGAAATTCAAATCATTTTACTATCTGTCCGCTATCTGGTTCAAATTCCAACCCAATGCTCCATTTATTATTGGCAATATTCTTACTTCTATGTACCAAGTCTATATCTATAATGATACCTAACGATTTGCTCCCAAGCACACTGACTTTAAATGGTAGCTTCATGGATTCTCATCAAGAATCTTGGTACAGCTTTACTGTGTGCCCTTAGTGCCAGGATTCTCAAGAGAATGCAGCCAAGCTGATGGTTTGGGTGCAATCTTACCAGAAGCATCAGCTGAAGCAGATGATCATGGAAATTGCTTCTTGACTAACCTCTAGTATGAAGTGGCAGGTTGTGGTCCCTTCTACATGCACAACTCTACATGGTGGCTGGGTTCTCCCATAGCAATTATTTCATTGGAGAACAAGGGCACACAGTCAAGAAGAAATTCAGTCTTAAATGATCTAGTCTTGATGCCATTGCATAATCATATTTTACACATAATATCCACCATGCCATATAATAGAAGAAGGAAGTAACAACTAATCAGGAAGAGCCTACACTTAAACAGAAGGAACTAAAATGGGTATAAATGCCACAGGAAATCATTATTGGTGATAATCATAAAGGCTTTCTACCACAATATATCACAATCTCTATAAAGACTGACTTAGAACATAGAGTACATAGAATAATCCAATATATATAATAAATACAATATAAGTATATATTATACTAGTATGTCTATGTTAAGTAGAAGACAACAAACATTCCAGAATGAATGAAAAATTCATTCTCACCTTAGGAGTTTTCCCAAAAGAACCCATCGATACTACCTTGCTAATTCTTGGCATTAAGACACAAGTTTGAAGGATCATCGATACTACCTTGCTAATTCTTGGCATTAAGACACAAGTTTGAAGGATCATCGATACTACCTTGCTAATTCTTGGCATTAAGACACAAGTTTGAAGGATCATGCTTATGCCGTACATCACACCATTGCCTGTGTATTGATGGGAGAGAGGCCGTGTTTCACGTACCAGGGAACAATGACCTACGACAAACGTGACAATTTTCCTCTCCCAAAACAATTTTAACAGATACAAGCAGAGAAAGGAGACCAAGGAAACTAAGGAGGAATCTAATAAGCTGGGTAGAATTACCTAGGTTGATACCTAGCCAGTACAAAGCTGCTGCAGATAGGGAAAAATAGTGTGATCTATTACACTCAAGAGAAAATTTGATCATGATTGCATGTTCAGCTCTAAGACACAATTTCCAGGAAAAAAAATGCACGTGGTTCACATTATTAGATTCGGTGCCAGATCCAATAGAACAGTCGGAGCTGCCACAGATAGAAAGTTACAAGTGGGGGAGAATTGAACCCTGGCTTGGTAATATATCTATCCTGTCAGACTTCAGCACAACGTTTCTAAACTGGATTCTCCAACTTGGGAACATTATCAAATAAATCATCATGCTGAAGCTAAACAGGTATTAAAAGTGAGTCTGGGAAAGGAGGTTATGCCTCCTGTTGGATTTAGTAACACAGCAAACTATGTTTGTACATGCCTAAGATTCACAACGAGACCCACTTCCTTTACTATCATATGACTGTCTCTTCACAGAGTTTTGAACTTGGCAAAGGGCAACATAAAACAAGGTATTAGGCATGACTGTCACTTCTGAACTGTGGTCTATTCGACCTCCCTTTATGGTGCCCTAGTGGTGAAAACATTTCTTTCTGGGTCCATGTCTCTACTGAGCCAGAATGAGGAGAAATTTACAATGACCAATGCGAAGGCAGAGGAGTATACATGCCAGATATTCACCAAGCAACTAATATGCAACTATGCAGCTTTATCATCCCACATTGATTCATGGATAATTTCCATTTGAATAAAAAGTCTACTACAAAAACAACTTTCTCAGCTTATGAACTGACTTGAAACCTGACAAAATACTAATCCCCTAAATCCTGAGATGATTTTCTTCTGGCCACTTACAAATATGAAGTTAAATGTCTCGCTTTGCTACCAACATAAATCATTAGGAAAGGTTTTCACATTACACTTTGAGGTGACAGGATAATCAGTCCAGGAAATCCTTTTCTTCTGAAACAGATTGGTTCCAAAACTTTTGTTCCATTTCATACTATTTACTACGTATCTAGGGTTGGGGAAGAGATCAGAAGCCAAGAAAAAATAACTACAGAATGCCACATGTATCAGTATCTGGGGTCACTCAATGTTCCCTTAAAAATGCTAGGGAAAATATTCATCCTGAGGATGTTGGCTCCATGTTTCTGAGTGCCTCGTATAGACAATCGCCACATCATTCCTCTTACACAGTGCCGTGGAGGACGTTAGTCTATAGAAGGAAGGCTGATACTGCAAACCATGACCAGAGTTCTCTGTGTCTCCCAGCATCAAGAATCAAGTTCCAAGGACTCAAATGCTGAGGACAATGTGGTGAACTGTCTTCATCTACCTAAGGTTCCATAAGAACGCTTAATGAGCTGCTCCTGGTACCATAAATCCTGAATCCGAAGATCACTAACTCCATGTCTACCTCTACTAGAAATATGAAGGCACCTGCCAGAAATGGTGGGTCTTGAGTACATATTATCTGACTCTCTGTATCAAGATCGTTCCTGACTATCAAACCACAGGTGAATTTAACAGACCCACCTCAAGGCATAAATACTGTTTCAAGGCATAAATACTGTTCCTTGGTATAAAAGGATACACAAAGGGGGAAAGATCTATCCTAGTAGCTTAAGAAAGCTAATCATGCAATGACAGTGCATCTGACGGGACGTTTAAGCTCTGTACAAAGGCTGGAGGCTGCATATGGAAATAGTCCTGGGTCCTGGTTATGTATTTGTGAGATTAAGGCCCAGGCCCAACCTTATCACAGTTCCAACTTTGTTAATCCTTTGTGGGATCTAGGGATCTTTACTTTGGGAAGTCGTAGGTATATCAAGTAAGTGTCTTTGAATGAGAAAGTCCTGACACTAGGGAAAGACTCTTCATAGCAGGCAGCCTTTGAGCCATACCCTGCTCCATCACTAAGTCAAACTCATTGAAATAATTATGGAAACATTCAAAGACCAATACAGCAACCATAAACAGTAAGACTACCCACCATACCCACGGTACTAAGTCATCATGGGGCTAAAGACATTGGTAAATGTAAAATAAGTACAAAGTGCGTAGACTGCCGTGAGCTCTGAAGAAATAACGCAAAACATACAAATGTTAGAATCAAGAAATCATGCTCCAAACTGCGGGTGATCACAGAGCTGCAGCAGAAATATGTGACATGTTGGGGAAGCTTTTAGCATCTAGAAGCCCATCACCATATGAAGTTAGATAGTCATTTTCACATAACTCCCCCCCACCCCCCCGTTTCTTTCTCCAGAACCTTCCTGGGGCCATTTCCATCCTTACATAGTTACATCCTCCCAGGGGAAGCACACAGGGAGGTGCACCTGTATACCAGGTCCCTGCCGCAGCACTTCTTGTGATCTCATTTCCTGCTTTGATAAATCCAGGATATCGGCACCTACCCCATGTGGTGGCTCTGAGACTTAAACAGCATTCCAGCACTGTAAATACTGACTACGCAATGCCCTCAACTTCTTGTTGCTGCGATTCCCATCCTCAGACTGTCAATATCTCCACTGCAGATCAATTCTATCATGATTTTTCCTTTTGCTCCCTGCTTTGGGGTTTTATCCATTGCAAATGTGAATAGAAAAAGAAGACTCCACACAGCCAGGGATTTTACACAAGCTGCATACACTCTGAGAAATGACTCTGATGCTCAGAGCAAAGGGTTTTGGTGTTTTTCGGTCCAGCAACTGATGCCATACTAAATGATTCAGACGTCAGCTGTCATCAGCCTGCCCTGTCTTGGCCTCCATCTAATCCCTCTGCAGGCAGTTTCCACTGATCCAACATGATCCTGCAGCATTAGCAACTCTGCGTCGAAGCCCACTTAAAATACTTCATGTGCAGAGATGGCTACATTAAGATTTCAGCCTGCAGTTTGCTGGGCCCTTTACATATACACAACTTGCATTGAAATAATGTTGGTTTTCAATGCTTGAAGTGTAACCCCAAGTGAATTCCTTTTTAACTAGTGTATTGTTTTAGACTTTGTTTTTCTATTGCCAGTAACACAATACCACAGACTAGGTGACTTATAAAGAAAAGTCATTTATTTCACCTTACTACTCCAGAGGCTCGAGATCAAGGAACCACATCTAATTTTTACTGGTAGAATCCCAATGTGGTGTGTGGGTGCTATATTACAAGAAGCCAGAAAGAAACTTTTTATGTGTTTCTGGTCTCGCTTCTCTTTGTAAGTCAGCCAGGCTTCAATTATGGGGTTGCCAGTGGAATCACCACATCTAACTCTAATCATGTCCACCCGTGCAAAGACCTCTAGCCCTCCAGAACTTCAAAACAACTATATTTCTACCCACCTAATACTTCAATAGGTATTAAATAGCAATAAAAATTTCTAGACATGAACAATAGTCTTATTTAACTTTACCACTGAAATAAATCAACTGACTTCTCCCATGGGAGACATTAAATAAATGTCCTTTATGGATTCTTGTGAGTAAAGTGGCATCACCGTTAAGCTGGCATGTCCTAGACAATCAGGATTCCTATTCCCTAATTATGCTTTGGTGTGACTGAAAATCCTACCCACAGGCTGCCAGGATAGTACTGAGCTGCCAGCGGCACTGTCCTTCAGGTTCAACATCATTAGACTTCCCACTGCAGAGCATTTATGGTATTTACAGGTGACATCCTTGGAGTGACTGCCATAGGGCCTGGGGCTAGATGGGGACAATGTTCCATGTAACTGGAGTTTGGTTTGAGAATCTGAGGAAGTTTTAGCAGAGTAATTTAGCTGTGCTCTTGATGGTTGGTAATCTACAGAAGGTAAGGGGATGGAACCTTATGGGGAACACCTGCTCCTCACACACAGAGACTGAGTGTGCTCTGTTTTCTTGTAACTACCTATAACTTGTAGTAATTCTGTACATGTACAACCTAAGCAACAGTATGTTTAATAACATTGTGTACCACTGAAAACCAATGCATTTATGTGGACATGTGTTGCTTAGTGACGGATGGTTTTCAGGGGAATTAATCTTTATGTGGCTTTTCATAGTATGAACATCATGAAGTGTGTGAACACAAACTAAAACAGCAACCAGGTCATAAGTCCAAGTAGTCACACAAGGCCACCATGGTGTGAACAGCTCACCACTGAGTAGACATTGGGAAGCAGAGCATGACTTGATCATGCTAATCTTCCTAGCCTGTACCAGATACACCAGATGGGACTTTAGTCATAGCAAATGACAGGGCACCGTTTGGTTTGATACAATCCATTTTCAGATGAGGATGCAACCTTAAGTGCTGCAAAGACACAACTAACTAGGGTTTGTATTTAGCTGTAGAACATTCACATTCTAAGGTTTTGTTGGTGAACTTGTTCTATTATATAAAAGTCACTGGAGACTAGGCTCATAACCAAAGCATAGAAGCCCTTTATTTAAAAATTTACAAAATTTTGTTTTTCAAAAATTTTGCTTAAACTGAGCTCTGCCCATTCCTATATCTCTTCCGCTGTCTATGTATGAAGGATTATTATTAGTCACTCTGTGCATTGATGGACTCACAGTACAGGTCACAGATATTATGACTTGTAAGTGAAATGTTACCCACAGGCTCGTGTGTTTGGATGCTTGGTCCCCAGTTGGTGACACTGTTCTGAGATTGAGGAGCTTTCAGAGTGTGAGGTCTAGACATGGTTCTAGGCTGAGGTCCCTACACTTCCTCCCTGTAACAGGTAACTAGTCGCCTCATGTTCCCACTTCCCTAGCTGTGAGACACTCTCACTACCATGCTTTCTCTGACATGACAGACTGTATCACCTCAAACCGTGAGCCTTCCTTTTCAGTTCTTTCTATCAGATATTCTGAAAGTGACCAGAAAATAAGTAACACATAAATAAATTTCTAACCATTTAAGGTGCCTTGAATTGGTGTTGGACAGGACTCAAAGTTCCACCTGGCTTAATCAAAAATAAAAACAATGCAATACAAATGAAAGCACTCTGCATGGTATGTATGCAGTGTTCCATATGTATTAATATAGTTATTAAAATCATCATTGTTAATTTTTCTTTACTTATTATCATTACATGTACATTTTCATAAGTACTATTTTACATGGTGAAATTATGGAATGAATGCCTCTTAAATAATTGTGAAATAATACTATTAAAGTGTTTGAAACTAGAAAAGGACAAGGAAGTGAATAATTACAAAGTGGGTGCTAAAATAACTGCCCTTTGAGTAAATTATGGTAGGAACAAAATTAACTAAAAAAGAGACAATCATCGATTTAGATCTTAACTGCAGATGCTTTTCTACAAATGACATTCCTGGGTGACATTTGTATTTATGCATGAATTTCCAGGCATTCTTTTGGGGGAGCACAAAATAAACGATGAGGAGTGAACAGAGAAGGCCCCCGCTTCATGATTTTTAATCACCAACCAAAAAAGATGCAGAGGACTGACCTACCCCAGAGGACTTTGAATCTCATGGGAGAAGCCCAAGCACACCTTTTCTCATTCCAACCAAAGATCACAGAAGTGTGTAAGGGCGCAAGATTGGGGTTGCTGCCACTAGTCTCAGCATTCCTCTACCAACAGACCTATGGCACTTCTCTCCCGTCATGCTCTTAGGTGCTTTCATTGTTGGAAAACAGCATTCACCCAAGAGACCTGGGTGTTAGTTTTAGCCCAACACAGGGAAATGGGAGGAGGGAGAATCCACATACACAGGCTTGCTTGGATGCTGCTTCCAGACACACAGTTAATGCTTTGTGAAAAGCAACGTTAGTGACGCGGTTTGCTCATCACTTGCCTAGAGGCCATGACCTGAATGCACTGCTGGGTCCAAGTGCTCCAGATGCTCTTGATTCTGTTTGGAAGGCACGTGCCAGAAACCCTGGAAAGCAGCAGCCTGTTCAGAAAAGCAATTTGGACTTGGTGGTCAGAGGGGAGCCATCTGTTGGAAGACACCACCCTTCCCAAAGCCACCTTTCTTACTAGCCACAGTGGCCGGGAGGTCAGATTTCTTGGGGGAGCTTCTCCGCAGTAGGATTATCTCTGGCAGTCCTCAGTGAGTAATTGTGGCTATGGTCCAACTGAGATCACCTGCAGCTTTTGGATTTTTCACCAGAGCAGGCTGTTTTTGCAGAAAAGAGGAACCTTCTTATTCTCACAGCTGAAGTCATTATGCTGTTTGTTTAATCCCAGCACTCGGGAGGCAGAGGCAGGTGGATCGCTGTGAGTTCAAGGCCAGCCTGGTCTACAAAGTGAGTCCAGGACAGGCAAGACTACACAGAGAAACACTTTCTCGGAAAAAAAAAAAAAAAGTAGGCATTTTTCTCTAGAATGGCCTCCTTGACTAAGAGAGAGCATTCTTCCAAAGCCCTACACCTAAAGCTCTCAACTGCTGTCACACCCTTGTAATTCTAGGTTCCTTTCTCCAGATGACTCATGAGGGGCATTGCATCATGGAAAGTGCAGCATGCTAGACATGAAGAACCTGGCTTCGGGGTTACTTAGTTGCCCTGGGAACTTGGGCAGGTCCCAGAAAAGACCCTTGTTAGCTGTAGCCTTTGCATATGAAAAGTAAAGGCCATGGGAGATCTTCACTGTTGCTTTCAGATCCACTGCACTGGGTTTATGTGTCTTGCCATGTAATTCCTTCCTTGCCAGTTTTCAGCCCAGACCCAGACTCTGCAAGCTCAAGAATGCCTTAGGAAAATCCATGAAAGACTAAACACCCAGGATCCTCATTACAACTACTGCTCCACAATGTGGCAACCGGAGCTACAGTGTTGAGGAAGAGGTTTGCCATCCTGTATCCTTCTTACATATGTGTGGGACCTCTTTACCCAGTAACAGGTAAATACACCATTCCTGGGCACAATGTACAATAATTTTTGCCTGACCAAACCCATAACCAAAAAGAATTCACTTAAGGTATTAAATATTTCTCTTACTAAAATAATTAGTTAGCATATGATTGAATCAAAATTATTACAATTGTTTACAGGAAAGTTTTCCTATTTTTGACATAAATGCTTAGCTCTCTAATCACCTTAAACTTACCTTCATAGTTACAAGAAGACTTTTCTGGCACGTCTCCTTTGTTCCAACATCATACATGCACTCTAGCCTACCAATAAAGCATTTTAAGCATCTTTACATCATGTTTTCAGATGTGTATGTGGATTTACATGTGGGTGTTCACATGTGTTTGTGTAGGTGCACATGCACAAGTGTGTGTACTAATGTGAAAGATCGACATTGATTTCTGGTATCTTTCTTGACCACTCTTCATTTGGCTTATTGGGGTATGGGCTCAGAGAACCCAAAACCTAGCAATTCTGGCCAGTCTAGGTGGCTAGCTTGCCCTGAGGATCCCTGTCCCTTTCTCCTGAGTGTTGGGACCAGAGGCAGCTGACACACATATCTCTCTTTTTTGTGTGGTCCAGGAATCCAAAGTCAGGTTCTCATACTCTAGACAATCACTGTTACCCATTGAGCCGTCTCCCAGGGCCTATATCATTTTATGAACAGTTTTTCTTTTTCTTTATGATTTTTAGATATAAATTTTTTTCATCCATAAGATCTCAAAAAAAATGTTATGACTGGGAACTTGGGGTCTAAGGGTTCATGTCTTCAAGAAACGACCACCTGAAAATGTACATACGACACACTCAAAAATCAATGATCACATAAAATGTGTAATCAAAATAAATTGTGCAGATTGAAGCTGTGACAAACTTAGGATTGTCAGAGTGCATTGCGAAGTGGTGTCTGGCTTTGCAGGTTTATGTGACAAATTCCCTGAGGTGCAGGATTGCACTGGCCGAGTTGAACACATCTCAGCTTGGGAGTCAGATTTGCCTCAGTGGGCTCTCTGTCCTTCTGTGGGGGGCTGTTTTCATTTCTGAGGTAAAGGAAGCAAAGAAGCAACACCTCAGATTTCCAGCAGTTTCTCCCCACCCCAACACCCCATGAAATGGACACCGATTCTCCAGCAGGTGTCGAGTTTTGGCCCAAGTTTCACTCTGGTTCATAGTGACTTCTAATTCTAGCTCCTAGGAAACTAAGACTCAAAATTGAGGGAAGTATTTTCCAGAGTTAGGCTACTTATTGTTTAATTCTTTACTTGGATATGTCCTTCTCCATAAAACTGTTCTCCCTGGTGTTTAATGCTCTAGTAACAATTACTACATATGTGAAAACACACACACTATATAGCTCTATATACAAATGTATGTGTATGTGTGTTTATACACACACACACATATACACAAAGGTATGTGTAATGTGCAATTGGCAAACTTTATTTTGCTTTCATGCTACTGCAATGTAAGTTTATGACAATTTTTATGCTATGTAGAGCTCAGTTTTAACTCTGCTACTCATATTGTGAGACTATGACAATTCTGATAATTCTTGGGGCTCTAGGGGTCTTCATCCAGGAAACTTGGCGAATCATGAGGTGTGTGCAGGCCAGCACACAGTCCTTAATATTCTGAACTGCCCCCAAGGGTAGTTTGCCACACACTGCATCAGTTGTGGAATGAGAAATCATCATTCTCGGATTGAGTTTAAATTCCCCATATCATTGGTGCATGCGTTAGAAGTTTCTCCTGAAGTTTGTGAACTTAAAAGTCAAGCAGTGTTTAGTTTAGCTCTGCCCTGTGTACTATTTTCTAATTGTTAAGAGATGTGTGTTAAGAAAAGTACTGAATTTGTGCCTGAATTTTTTTTATCTGCAAGGCTGGAGCCTAAGAACAAGAGGAATTGCTTGGTGACCATTTGTTTCAGCTTTATAAGGTCCATTAAGGTCCCTTGAGTTTAAATTCAATTTTACATGCTACCATTCAACCTCATTCCCTGAACCAGTGGCTTCTATGACAGGTTTCTATTTGCAGCCACTAAAGTAAAACCAATGAGGCTATGCTGGATTACATTTTTAGTATTCTTTCCATGTGTGTCTGTGGTGTGTTTACATGTTTGTGGGAGGACATGTATGTGTGGTGAACACATGCATGAATGCAAGAATTTATGGAGGCTCAAACCCAGCGTCAGGAATCCTGCACAATTGTTCTTGTACTCTACTCTTGGAAGCAGGGTCTCTTCATCAAGCCCGGGTATTTCTGATACAGCTAATATGGCTAGCCATCTTCCTCTGGGGACCACTTGTCTCAGCTTTTCAAGGCTGGATTACAAGAAGGATGACACACCCTTCCAGCATTCACATGGGTTCTGTGCATCATATCTACCATCCTCTTGTTTTTGTGACAAATGCTTTGACCATGGAGCCATCTCCCCAGCTTAGAGTAAGCTCTTAACTAACACAATAGACTTAAAACAAGAGACAAGGAGTTTCTCGTGTCCACTATCAAGATATATATATATATATATATATATATATATATATATATATATATATATATATATATTACTACAATAAATCTCTTGTAATTAATTCACTTAAATAGACAAAGGTGAGTAAAATGTTTGTTAACTGGCTCTCTCCCAGACAATGCTCAAGTTACTTGTGATATGAAGTGATTGAGTAAGCATTATCCACTACCGAGAGACACAAGGGGTTAAATATACATTAATCATACAATGGTTAAGGTCTTGTTGAACAGTGAGTGCTACATGTTGTAGAGACCAGAGAAAGGGGAGATCATTTGGTTTTTTGAGGGTGTGTAATCAGAAAAGACTCTGGAGTGAAATGATGGGAAAGTTGTAAAGAAACAGAGAGAACTGAGCCAAAATAATGAAGAAAGGGGGAAGAAAACATAATGAAACTCAAAGGTGGAAAAGAAAATAAAACAAAGTAAGGATAGAGAAATGGAACAGTAAATTGCACGGGTAACAGACTGTGTGACATGACAAAGGATACAAATGAACAAGTGAACGGAAAACCAATGACAGTATAAATAGAGCTAGAAGGCAGTGCTGCAGGCAAGCAGAAAGAGTCCAGGACTGCAGACTCGTTCCCCATCCATGTCTGAGTTGTTTTCCTGGCCATGTTAGATACCGTCATGTGACCAGTGATGGCCCTGAGTTATGAATGAAGGTGCTATGTCCAGGCCAGGTCACCTAACTGCTGGGAGGATAGCTTTCAGAGCTTTTGACCTCAAGTACAACAAGCTGCAGGGCACATGAAGATGCAGAGTAAACACCTGTCCCTGCTGCAGTCCTGGCAAGACCTTGTTGCTGACAGTCCGTGTTGAACTTTTGACATGTGGGGCTGTGGACACTATAGATCACTTCCTATCACCCAGCTTGCTAAAGAAAAGAGGCAGCTCAGCCCAGAAAGGTGAGCATGATGATGACAATGTTTTTTAGGGAGATATCCAGAGCCTGAAAGCCTTGCTAATGATTCTGAGGATACAATGATCCCATTAGATGGATTTAAAGGGAGTTTTAATCAGTTGTGTATGCTAATATTGGTCATAACTCTGATTGCAAAGTCTAGAGTGGACTAGAGAGGGACACCAAGAAAATGACAGACTCCTGAACCTCAATGCCTTATCTATTTTGTCCAATGGCTGACTGTCTCCTCTAGTACCTTTTCCCTTAGCTTAGTACTAACTTGCCTCTAAAGAAACATGGAAGAATATTTTAAAATCTCACACCTCATATAACCTAAATGTCCCTTTGTGACACAGAAGCTCCAGTCTAGTTTTATCGTGTCTTCTCCTCTCTGATAAGCATACAGGACAGTTTCTTATGCTAAAGAATGAAGAGGTAATGCCTTTGAAATCTGATTACTTCAGATTCTACGTCAGATGGTCTGAGGCCAACTTATTGTGGAAAGAGCAAAGTAAATTGAGGCCAAATACTTCATGATTTCCCTTCATTAGCAAGTTTTGCAGGCTTCAGTGAGTTTAATGAAAGAAGTACCATGTAAATCCAGTCTACTCTGCCCGGGGGAATTTTTTTAATTCTCTAGGATCTAAGTATGGGCTGGTGTGTCAACATTCAGACGTCAGAACCTTTAGCTTAATTAAACTCCTCTCCATTTCCTGGTCCAACTCTGTGACTGTGTTTAAGGTTTCAGAGCCATAATAATCCACATCGTTGCCAGAGTTTCCCTTGAAAGTTTAGCCCCTTAAACTTGGAGTCTAGAAGAATATAACAGTGTAAGTCATGAGCCCTGAGTTACTTAACCCACCTGGCTTTTAAAAAGTGAAGGGGACTGAGGTGGCAACAAACTTTAACAGAAACAACCGTTTTTCTTTTTAAATGATTCTCTTTCCTTTTTTTTTTTATTAAAATATAACTATACCATTTCCCCACTTCTCTTTCCATCCTCTAACTCATCCCATGTCCCTTATATTTCTCTCAAAATTATGGTGTCCTTTGTTGGTTTACATGCCCATCATCACATGCACACTTGCATGCATGCATGCACATACACATATTCCTAAATTTATGAATACAGCCTGCCCAATCCATACAATGCTGGTTGTTTGTATATGGTTTCAGGGCCGACCATTTGGTGTTAGCTAACTGACTGACAGGGTCTTCCCTGAGAAAGACGTTTTATTCCATTTCCAGCATTTCTTAGTTGCTTCTATTTATTTGTCTAGGCTTAGGACCCCATGAGATACCCCTTCCTCTACCTGATGCTCACTGAACATCTTAGAAGAGGGCGTGGAAAGAGTCTAAGAGCCAGAGAAACTGGAAGTCTACTGTGAGGCTGTGAGACTGCACTTAATATAAATGATGCAGAAGCTACACCCAGTAAGTCTCAACCATGTGGCTTCCTAAACATGAACTAAACAGGGATGGCACCAATGGATAAGACAAGAAACTCTCAAAGGCCATTTGTCATTCACTTCATTTCTCAGAGAGATCCATCACAGTAGCATCTTCTAAACTATGTTTCAAAAACCACTAGTTTGCTATCCTTCCTCTGAGTGCCACCAGGCCTCCCCATCCAGGGGACATGGTCAGAAAAGGGGCACCAGGGTTCCTGTGAGAGTCAGATCTCACTCTCCACTCAACGGTGGAGAATATCATGTTCGTCGGCTAGGTCTTGGTAGGGGTTCGAAGCTTACTGCCTATATTCTCCTTGGCTGGTGCCTTAGTTTGAGGAGGACCCCAGGGCCCAGATCTGCCTGTCATAAAGTTCTTCTTGTAGGTTTCCAGGACCCTGTGGGTCCTACTATTTCCCTATTCTTCCATGCTACTCTTGCCTAAAGTCTCAATAGGATGTCCTCTCCTCTGATCCACTTTCTTGGTAAGTAAAGTTTTTCATGGTACGTATCCCTTGGACTAGTGTTTTGATATAAGTGAACATATACCGTTTGTCTCTTTTTGCTTCTGGGTGAACTCACTCATTATGATAATTTCTAGACTCGATATTCTAAGAGCATATATAGGGGGAGGAGATCTCCCTCAATCACAGACATAGGGGAGGGGAGAAAGGGGGAAGTGGGAGGGAGGGAAGAATGGGAGGAAACAGGGGAAGGGCTAACAATCGAGATGTAATATGAATAAATTAATAAAAAATGTAAAAAAAAGAATACTGTACCGAAAAATAAAATAAAATAAAATATCATACATTTAATTTTTTCATCATTATTGTTAAGGTATTCCTGGAGCATTTTGTAGTAAGAATTAAAAAACCATAGAAATGCTAAAAAACAAAACAAAACAAAACAAAAACCACTAGTTTGCATGAACTGCTATACAACACACAGAAGGAGACTCTATGGGTTTGAAGAGCCAAGATTAAAAGAACTATGATAAAATAAAATAAATACATAAATAAGCATTGTGGTTTATTCTGATACACTCTTAAAAGGAAATTCTTGGCAAAATCAATCTTTAGCCTTAAACATTTGAAAGTGAGGAAATTCTTCTATTTTTTTAACATTTAAAATATCTGCATGCTTGATTATATCCCAATATATAAGAGCATGCAATGGTGCCCTGTTCCACCCAACTGAGACAAAGATTCTCCTATTTCAACCCTGCTAAAGATAAAGTACATCAATTCCTAGTGCCCCATTTAAAACATTTGCCTAAATAGATGAAGTAAGTGATGAACAAATGAAAATGTAAAACCAGGTTATTTATGTATATAAAGGTCTTGAGTCTATCCTGTGGCCTTCTGTGGCCTGTTTTACTGTCTGTAAGGTGAGGGCCTGGGGGCAGATCAGATTGGCAAATGCTAACTCTAGCTTTCTCATCAACATTTGTATAACACACACACACACACACACACACACACACACACACACACACACACACACACTGAGCAAACAAACCAAAACACAAACAACAAAAAACAAAAAATCAGTTCTCTTAATGATTGTTAATATAATCATTTTTAAAGAAAACAAATGTCCATTGAATTTATGGATGTTTTAAGGAAATTTTGTTTTCATCCAACTGTAAAGAAAGTGTTTCACTGATGCTACGAACAAAATAGTTTTCTATACAAATGAAATTATTCTACAATATGCGAAGGAGAGGGAGATAGAAGAGAGAGAAGAGAGAAGAGACCCTTAAAGAGTAGAACTGTGAAGTTAAAAGGTGAAAGATGAACAGATTAAGGGACAGGAAGGCTGAGAGATGCTGTCAGCAAAAAGTGCAGTGCTTCCATGGGAGACTAAATGGGAGAAGGTGATTCTCTAAGTAGTGAAGAAACAGCTAAGTAGCGATTCATAGATGTTGACGTGAACCTGAAGAACAAGATAATCAAAGGTCCAAATCATGAGGGAGGGGACAAAGCAAGGAAGAACAGGAAGAGCACACTGTACACAAATGTCTGCAGACTGGGTTATCTCACAGACTTAGGGCAGATGCCAGCTTTAAGCCAAGTCTACTGACTTTAGGACCTAAATTTTTGACATCCCTTTATCAGCAGTAGAAAACCTATGCTTGTTAGTATCAGAGACTAAAGAGTACTACCCTTTATAAATCATATAGTTGACTAAGGATAGAATATTGCCATTTGCAATTTTGGACAATAGGAGGAACTAGGTTATCATTGGTGAGAAGTATTGAGACAACAGGACCTACAAAAGTATAGCTACAGGGAGGAAAATTTAAGCAGCAGTTTAGGGGACAAAAAGTAAACAATATGATAAATGTATTGAACAGTCTGAGAGCACCCAACCAGATCACTCATCATTTACCGAGTATCTGAAAAGCACCCCCTGAGTTTCAAGCACTATCTCTGGGCCCTTTGTTGATGGAGGAAGAAAAATAGACATAGTTCCTGCATTCATGGAGTGGCTGTATCAGTAAACAGGCAGTGACAATGAACTTCGATTTGGGTCCACTGGATGTTTAAATCCCAGTGGGGGCAAAGACTCAAGAACTCCTAATCAAGTCATAGGGCCTCATAGCAGGCTTCCCAAGTAAGGCTCCCATGGTAACTGAAGGCAGTAAGAAGCCTGGCAAGAGGTGGGAGAAAAGCCTTTCAGGAAGAATGCACATCAGAGTTCTTGGGAAGCTCTTGAAAGCTGACCAGCTCCCTAGGGGAATCTTCAGAATGGACAAGCACTGTGCAGAGCAAAATTGAAAGGTAGGAAGTAGTGTCTATGTACCATGTACTTAGAATGCACTATGATATTTAATTGTCTCAAACACAGTTGGCTTCCATCCCATGTGTAAGGAAGCACAGATGTAATTAGAGCACACAGCTTAGGGCCAGTCTGTCTAGAACGCAGCCTCAACACGTCTCTTCTTGCTCCACGTTACTTGTCTTGACTTACATGAAGTAACAGTCTGTTATATGGAAGTTAGCACTTAGACTACAAACAAAGTAAGTCTTCACTTTTAATCAGAACCCTGGACCTTTCCTTTGAGGATTTATATCTAGTACACAATTCACATGATTTGTCAACTATATTGTGTTGAGGTTCCAACACGGGTCCTTAACTTACAAAGCAAACGTGCTTCCCACTGGAATATCTATCCAGATCCCCCACTTCTTTTCTTTTTCTTTTTCAGCAAGAATTACTTTTTTCCCCTGTTCATTTTTCTTTTTGAAAGGCCAGAATATCCCGTGATAGATGATATACTGTAGGTACCAGTCATTTCCCTTGCTTTCCTGACATCCATTCTCTTTCTAGCAACAATGGTATCTTAATTTTCTGTTTGGAAACCATACTTCCCTCACTATCTAAAATACTGCTTAGTGTGCCAATTCAGAGTATTTATACTTCTAGGTCTAGAAATGGGAAACTGTATTAATAATTCTTCTTTTGATGTGACAAAATATCATGACCAAGGTAATGTATAAAAGGGAGCATTTAATTGAATTTATGGTTTCAGAGGATTAAAGTCAATGATGGCAGAGCAAAGGTATGGTGGCAGGAATAGATGGGAGCTCACATCTTGGTTCACAAGTAGGAGTCAGAGAGAGACCACATCTATTATAAAATTCAAAGCACACACCATGCCAAGTTACATACTTCCTCCAACAAGTCCACACCTCCTAATCTTTCCCAAACAATTCCACTAACTGGGAATCAAGTATTCAAAAATATGAGCCTATGGTAATCATTATCATTGAAAGTACCACAAGCATTGTACCAAGGCAAGTCAGAACGTCACCCCCTAGGATTTATATTTGGGAAGGAGTGATGCAAAGGATGTAGATAGGTTCATCCCAGAAGAAAGCCTTGACTTACTGTCGTCAGGGTTCTCCTGAGAGATGCTGGTCCATGTCACCCACAAAGGCAGAGCTACACATCACCATGCATGTCACACATCACTTCATGGCCTAGTAGACACTTCTTTTTGTGGAAACCACGCATTCCTTTCTGTCGTTTGAAACCCACCAGCACTGAGTGATACACCCACATCTAAGGAGTGTTCACTAAAGAAATGATGACACAAGTACATCAAACAGAGAGATTTTTCTGGGTAAAGGCAACTGAAATCTCCAGAAACACGGAAATTTGGGAAAGAAATATGTGCTCTGGATAGCCAGATAAAGGGCACAAAATGCTCCTTTGTATCTAGGCAACCAGAGAGATGGGTCAAGCTAAAGAGAAGAAAGACAATGTGGCATCCGAGGGTGATCATGGCTTTTATTGAGAAATGAGGCAGTCAGGGGAAGGAAGAACAAAGCAGGTTTTAGGAGAGTATCTTTTTTAGAAAATAAATGTACCTTGAGGGTGACTGGGATGCTTGAAAACAATTGTCAATATATTGGAAACCCCACTGGAAAACCTTTACTGCAAACCCCTTAAAGATCTACTTACCGATTGCTGGGAAGAATACCCCACTGTATTGGCATATCTCTTGGGAAGGCATCGACATTTTCACCTTAACTCACTGGATCTTTCCTAATTTGGAGCTCTACAGGCAGTGTGTACGGCATCTTGGTGCTCACCGTTATAACCACACATTCAATTCTACTAGTTTTATCATTATTTTCTCTTTACAGCTATTCAACAAAGGTCATTTTTATTCCCTTTATTCTTCATACATAATAAAGATTGTAAGCAGGGGAAGAAAGAAAAAAGCAGAATGTTTTCCCTTAAGAGATGGTTTTTCAGATGTGCTCTGTAATTTGTCATCCAGAGGAAAGAGTGTATCATCACTGCTTTAAAAAAAAATGAATGAATTACATGGGCTTGACATACAGCAGGCTCACGGATTTCATGTGCCCTTTGTATTGAATGTATGCTTGCTCTCTGCTGTCTTCTTGCAGATTATTCTAGACACGCAGGAGATAAACCAGGCAGGAAAGCAGCCAATAGCACAGCAAATGGTATGATAGGTCACCTCACTAATAAGACACAAAGTCAGAAACCTACCTTCCAGACAGGAAATTAGATACTTAGAAAGAACCCACCAACCCCGTCGACAGTCTGACGTCTAAGACTTTCCTCTCATTACCACTTCCCCTCCCGCTGCCTAGATTACTTCACAATATCATATTAATATGAAAAGAAAGAGAGTCCTACATTGCTAAACACATTTCAGGGTTACAGAAATCCTCACAGCCACACAGATATTATCTTCTTTCTTCTAAGAAAGGCCAGCCAATGTGGCAGTGTCATTGCTACGAGTCTACTGCCAGCTCTATATTGCCTTGTTTTTACGAAGCAGCTCACTAAAGTTCCTTTGCTAGCAAGCCACTCTTCTGCTATTCCTTTCCTCTTGCTGCCAGCCCTGTCTCCCAGCCCCTAACCTCCGCAGCATCTTCTGCTGTGTCCTAACCATGCTCTTGTCACAGTTTCTTGTTTTCCCTCCTTTCTTTTGAGTACTGTGCCTTGTGTCCTCTACTGATACTGGCTTTTTATTAGTGAATGGCAGAGTTCTTGGATTTCCATAACTGCAGGAATGTGTGGACATGTGTGGGCATATGCTTTACAAGCATATGAGGCTATATTTGGTAGGAGGTCTCTTAATGGAAGCCTGCTTCCTTATGAGGTTAAGCTAGCTGTTCTCTTTTGTTTAGCATGTTAAGAATGGGAAAGCCCAGCCAGTGAGATGGCCCAGGTTATAGAGGTGCTGGCCAGCAAGCCTGGAGAACTGAGTTTGATACCCTGAACAGATATAGTGAATGGAGAAAACTGACTCCTATAAATTATTCTCTGACCTCCACATGTGTAGAATGGCACATATATGTTACTATATGAACATGTGCATACACACACACACACACACACACACACACACACACACACTACCATTTTTTGAAAAGAATGGAAAAGCTAGGACCAAATGAATTGAAAAGTGATCCAATTATTATTAATGGAAAAATATCTAATAGAAATCTTTAATTGTAAAAGGCAACCAAATTCTATTAATGAAGAATATTATTTGAATTTTAGTTAATGAAATTATAGTAGAGCTGATTATTATAGGTAACATAAAAGCATAATTGTCATTATGGCCTCTTGCTGGGGACAGTAGTTAGAAGTATTATCCAGCTTAGAGCATAGAGTACTTGGAGACAAGGAATCCAATAAGAAACAGGAGTTTTTGCTATGGTATTCCATCAAAGATTTTAGAAATTTTTGTATCTTACAATAATATCAATTGTTGTTTGAGAGATGCTTGCATGCTCTCTCCGATGCTCTCTACTGAATGCATTGCATACTAGACCCTCAAAAGAATACTCTGTGGAAGGTGTTATGACTTCGTTTACTATGCAAACTAGAAGACATTAATTCAGGAGGTAGCACCTGACTTATAACGGTCAGGAACACACAGGCTTTACTGTGATGAGGACCCTGGTAGGAAACAATCTCATTTCCAGAGACTTGTCTTTAAACGGGGCCACTGATTTAGCATTAAAAGGCAATAAATGTCACCATCATATGTGCAGATAAGACTTGCAATGGATGAATTTCCTGGCTGGCATACATAGGAAGAACAATTGTTTTCATTTATAACAAAATGCCTGCATATTCCTTCACCCATATATATGGCACAATAATTTTTAATTGCAACCAATTCTGCTTCAGGTTTTATTCATCAAGATAATTAGGCATTATAAAATTGCAATCAACACCCCAGTTTGCTACAATTTATATCAAATTGAAAGGGTCTTAGCTCCAATTTCCACAAGCTAATTGGAGAACCTATTCTTAGACCAATTGCCTTGATTCAACTAGTCCCCTCCCCCCACTGCCTGCCACCCCATGAGCAAGTTTGAGCTGGGAGATAGCCAACCCTATATTCTACTTTTTAACATGTATGCTGAATGCTAGTGGCGCCAGTGGACTGCAGAGTACCCTGAGACCCTCCTTATCAAGGGGCCTAGTTTTAGGCAAAATGCCTGTTGAAGTGAAAGTGTACATTGGGTCTTATCTGAAATAGCAAGGGGATTACATCAGGAAGCAACTTAAGCTATCGCCTTCTGTAGAGTGGGATAGCTGGTATATTGTTTGTAAACAATGCAGTGGTCATCATTCCCCTGTGGCTTATGATACTAAAAGCAAATGCTGCATTGCCCCTGTGGGGCGTGCATGGAACAGCTATTGACCATGAGATGAAAGAGGAGGGGGTTACAGAGAATTAAATATGGAAACACATTGATCTAGAAGAAAGGAGCCGAGGGGGACACAGGCTAAGGGACTTGAGGAAGGGAAAGAAAAAAAACTGCTTCAGAAATTTGTCACTTGCATTGACGACTGACCCCGGCTAAGCACATTGGGATTGAGCATGGAAAACAACAGCCTGTATGTTAAGCATATTAAGTGGCACGCTGATGGCCTTTCAACATTCTAGCACAACAAACTCCTCCCAGCATCCATCAGGTCCTACTCAAGAGTCACTGGCTTTCATTTTCACCCCCAGTGCCCATTCCAAATGAGTAACAAAGAGATGGTTACTACAAATGAAAATGGCATGAGCCCAGTTTACGCCACACCTTGGTCTGTGAGCTAATAACATCCAAGGGAAAAACAAGTCAAGGCCTCTGCTCCTCCTCATTCATTATGAAAACTAGAGACAGAAGGTGGGAAGAGAGTGGCTGAAAAGCAAAAAAAAAAAAAAAAAAAAAACAAAACAAAACAAAAAACAAAAAACAAAAACAAAGAAAAAAAAAGTGGAAATTTTACAGAAAATTTTGTTCCAAACAACAACAAAACCTAAAAATATTCTTCAAAAACTAATAAAGAGTTTACAATGTGAAAGTATGGCACAGATGAGACAAGCTGTTCATGAGAAACAAAGTGATATTAACAGTGTTAAGAGACAAAGTGAGGCATCCCAGGCCCAGAAGAACAAGCATCCCATGGTTTCTCCTATTTGCGGCTCCTATCTCGGACTGCTTAAATATGGATATAAAACCTGGAGTCACTGTAGAAACCAGGGAAGTAAAGAGACACCACACAGGTGTTGGGGAAAATCAGTAGAATGGTGTACTATGAAGAGAAAAAACCTGGAGGGGTGCTTCAACTGCAGGGGAGTAAAACAGACAAGACATAAGAAAAAGGTGGAAGAAGAAATAAGTAATACTAAGGACATTTTTTAAAAGACGCAGGGAGTCATTTTATGTTTATTAAAATTATATATTATATTTGTGTATGTGTGTGCAAAGAAATATAGTTCAAGTGAAGTTATAACCCCTAGGCTGACAATGCTCCACCAAACAGCAATAGACTAACAAAACCCCATTACTAGTACCAGACACCTCCTCTTAAGGTTTTGTCCAGGGAGGTACAAGAGACTCCCAAACAATATAGGCTATTACTGTCATCTTTGGTTGTCTCTCAGAATTTGAAGGTAAGGCCTTAGTGTGGAAGATACCATACACCTTGGATATGGGACTCAGAGGAATCAAGATGGAACTGACCTGGTAGCTGACTCCCTGGGGAGTGGCTCTTACGTCAGAAGGGGCTATGCCAGCTGCTAAGGAAGGGGAGCAATCAGTATCCCACCGCCAGCTGTGCTAAAGCACCTACCCTATGAACTGCAATGATGACTGCACTGGAAAGATAGCCACAATGAGGCAATAGTGGCACTTTTATCTTGGGAGTAACCAACAGTTATTCAACTGGACTTAAGGCTCATTCAAGACAAGAGAACTCTTGCCTGGCACTACTACCCTAGCCAGCTACTCATAGCTGGAATGGAAAACCTGCTGCTGTCATGCCTTAAATTGGTATAATTTCTGTTTTATAAGTACCTATCATTTTACCCACATAATCCACAGATAGATGCTCTTTCCCCTCATCAAAGAAGTTGTTTGTTTGTTTTCTGAAACAGGGTTTCTTTGTATAACTCTGGCTGTCCTGGAACTAGCTCTGAAAATCAGGCTGGCCTTGAACTCATAAAGATCCACCGACCTCTGCTGGGATTAAAAGTATGCACCAGAACAGCATGGCTCAAATAAGCTTTTTTTTTTTTTTTTTTTTTTTTTTTGTGCCACAGATGGAGACTACTAGTACAGAGACTTGCAACTGGTCAAAATGTAGAGAAGAAGTTACAGTGGGGTACCCAACCCCAACTGATACCTCTGTAACACAATCTCTACACCTAAGGCTTCGGGGGAAATTACTGAAGAGGGAGAAGAAAGCCTGTAAGAGCCAGAGGCCTGTTGGTAGATAGAGTCCCTAGTCATGACAGTGAAACGCACCTATGAACTCTCCACAATATGGTTATATAAACAAGACCAGCGGTAATACATCCCCAGTAAAAACGCAAGCGTTGACAGGAAACTTCACACAGTTCCACCCCTAGATCCAAGGTCAATGTGAAAGGGAGAGTCAATTTCCTCTAAAGACAAGCTCCAACTACAACATTCACTCCCAAGTGGCCATGCCTAAATATATGTACATATGAGCAAAGCTAAGTGGACTCATTAGGTTATACATACATGCATATATGGTGCATATATATGTACATATATATGCCCTTATATATATATATGTATGTATATTCATATAATAAGAGATAGCAAGTCTGGGAGGGCAGACATGGAAGAAGTTACAGGTGGAGAAATAGAGAGGAGTAATGTGGATGAAGTGATCATGTATATTCTCAAAAAAACATAAAACTACGCTGGTTCTAGTGACGCACACCTTTAATTCCAGCACTTGGGAGGCAGAGGCAGGTGGATCACTGTGAGTTCGAGGCCAGCCTAGTCTACAAAGCTACTCTAGGACAGCCAAGTCTACACAGAGAAAACCTGTCTCAAAAACAAAACAAAACACAAACCAAAATATATAAAATTATTTTTTTTAAAAAAAACTCTCATTTTTATAGAGCACTACTTTGGGCTAGCAGCTTTTCTAAGGGTTTACTCAGCTGGAGGAAGAAGCCCAGGCACAGAAAGTGTAAGCCACTGTCCTAATCCCAGGGTTTGGACTTAGATAATCTAAATTAGAACCAGCATTCAATGTACTGTGCCACAAGGAATATACTGTGCTTGGGCTTTCTGCGGTCTTCTATTACAGAAAGATTACTAATTACAAATCTAGCTTTCCTATTGATTTCAACAGTCTTGGCACCACCAGTCCCTGTGTGTCTTCTATTAGAAAACACTTGGCTGATAATCAGCAGTGGGGAAAATGCAAATTAAAACAAATTGCTGTGATTTTGAAATATAACAAAGTTATGAGTTTACTTTTCAGGTTTTTTTTTGTTTTGTTTTTTTTTTTTTTTGTTTTTTTTTTTTAATAATTCACATGAAACTATTTCCAATGAACCCCAACTAAAAGGATTTTGTGGCACTTAAGAATTGAGCACTTCTTTTTCTTTGGTCCAAATATGCAATTTCCTCATGTTGAGCCTCTCAGTTTATCATGGTCTTGCTTCAGACTGCCAGCCTCAAATTCCCTGGCTGCTCTTTCTGCCAGCAGAAAGCATACCTCATTTTTGCAGTGCAGGGTACCTTCCCTGATCTGAAGTACTTGGAACCAGGAGTGTTTCAGATTCATGAAGTTTCTGTTGTTTTTGCATTTGTTTTGATTTGAGAATATTTGCCTAGACTTGCTGTTTAAGCATCCAAATTCTAAAACTCTGAAACGCAAGATGTTGCAGAACCCAAAACCTTTATAGTGTAACACTTTAGAAGTTTCAGACTGAAGTTTTTTCGGGTTTG
The DNA here is from genome assembly GCF_903995435.1 of Acomys russatus. Classification (NCBI taxonomy): domain Eukaryota; kingdom Metazoa; phylum Chordata; class Mammalia; order Rodentia; family Muridae; genus Acomys; species Acomys russatus. The sequence goes on along the minus strand of NC_067138.1, from coordinate 91,822,801 downwards.
AGTGGGGGGAGTCAGGAAGGAATATTCAACCTGCAGTTTGTGTCTATCTATGCAGAGGAAATCTCCCAACTGCCTCGAAAAATATGATTCCTCCACTGTGATTAGAACCCACAGAAAAGGCAATGCCAGTGTTTCTGTCCTCTCTGGCCGTGCACAGCAGTTAAGTTTAGGGGGAAAAGAGAAGTAAATGCCAAGGTAAAGGGTAACTGAACAAGGAGAAACAACTACTGGCCCTCCTTAACTTCAGTAGAATAAAAGAAAATTCACTCAGTACAGCTAAGCAACATCTTCTGGGTGTGAGAAGGAATGAGAAGTGGAAAAAAATTAAAAGAGCCATCAGTAGACCATATTTCTCTTTAAGATATTTCACAGCTTTCTCCAAGCCTGGTTTCAGGCAAAGGGGCTTTTGCTCTTGCGGAGGGTTAGACTTCATCTGCTTCCTTCTTAGTTGCATAATTTTTCAAGGATTTCAAAATGGAGTGGGAAAAACTGATGGAGTCTTCTTCTACAAAACACTTCAAAATACTGCAATACAGGGATTCCAAGATGGCGCCGACCATTAAGCCACGTATCTGATCTACTCCGTGGAGACCAGAGACATAGGAGGAGCAACAGATCGCTAGACTTTGAGAACTGTAGGTGAGTGGGGCCCCAAAGGCTGCAGACCAAACAGGGGGCCTACCCCCCTGGGTCAAGCAACATCCCGGAGGTGCTAAACGCACTCCCCAAACTCTGAGATGGAATCCACATGCAAACTGCAGCCTGCATATAAAGCACAGACTTGCTGTTTGGGGAGGGGTTTTTCCAGAGTCCCCAGCCAGAGGAATCTCAGCGAAGAGGGTGAATCTGCCCTAGGATTCCTCCTTCCGCACCACCCCAAACTGCAGAGGTCACCCGCCTAGGCTGACTGAAAACACAGGCGGGGGGACCCAACAGAGACAATTATAGTGGGACTACAGCTCGCTGACCATCCGGGGCCAAACTTAACACCAATCACAGCGGACTGAGCCTGCAAACAGTGGCAGTGAGAAATCAGCTTGAGCTGCTTCCACAGACCCATCGGGAGATGTGGGTCTTGCCTAGAGCTATAGCTGAATTTATTAGCCCTGCGGGAAGATCTGGGTCCGCGGGCTTCCGCCAGAGCTCTGCAACCCTTTTGTCCCTACCCAGCCGCAAGGCACTGGTCCTACACTCCGCTCCCCGCTCCCCACTACCCGCTCCCCGAACGAGAGAGCCCAGCTGGAGATCCTGGCCCGAGCAAGGCAGGCACTCTCACATTATCGGGAGACAAGACGTGGATGGGTCGTGTTTTCAGTGTCTGATTGCTGACCCAGAGTGTGAGGGGGCCCACATACCCCAGCGGAAAGATTTGGGTCCGCGAGCGGCTGCCAGAGCTCTGCAGATCCAGTCTTACTAACTGCCCAGCCGCAAGGCCCTGGCACTGCGCTCCCTGCTCCCCGAATGAGAGAGACCAGCTGAGCTGGCCTTGCGCTCCCTGCATCCCAACAAGTGAGCCCAGCGGGAGATCCTGGCCTGAGCAAGGCAGGCACTCTCACATTATCGGGAGATGAGACGTGGATGGGTCATGTTTGCAGTGTCTAATTGCTGACCCAGAGTGTGAGGGGACCCACATACCCCGGCGAAAAGATTTGGGTCTGCGAGCAGCCGCCAGAGCTCTGTAGAGCCAGTCTTACTAACTGCCCAGCCACAAGGCCCTGGCACAGCGTTCCCTGCTCCCTGAATGAGAGTGTCCAGTGGAGATCCTGGCCCGAGCAAGGCAGGCACTCTCACTTTATTGGGAGACGAAAAGAGGGTCTCGCTTGCAGTGCCTAATTGCTGACCAAGAGCGACCTCGGTCCCTCTAGGCATATAGTACTGGGAGAGGTTGGACACTGCTACAGGGTATAGAGGCAGAGCTAAAAGACAGCTACACCCCAAGAAGATCTGATCTACCTGGGGTCTTGACTACAAATCCACAGGAAGGACAGGCAGCTGAGATCGACCTACTCAGCCAGAACGTTTGTGTGCGGACCTTATTCTAGGTCCCAAGACTGCTGATCTGAACTACAGCAGTAAAGTCCAAACAGCTATCTACTTTGGCTGGCTCAGCCTGGAGCCCAGGGGGCAGAGGAAAATCACCAGGAGTGAAACCGGATCACCTACCTGTTCAACAAAAATACTCCCTGATCCCCACAGGCAAGAGCACCTAACCTATAATCAGTCATCAATTAACCACTCTCAACCAGCGAAGGTCACTACAAAATACCTTCCAACACCAGAGCCATCAAAATGACAAGAGGGCAGTGTAAGAATCCTATCAAAAACCAAACCAGTTTGGCATCTCCAGATTCCAACATTCCCAATGAAAACAATCTAGAGAACCTAACAGCAATGGATAGGCAAGAAAATGACCTCAAGTCCTTAGTAAAGAAGATGATAATGGAAGAAACAAATAAAATCTGTAAACAAATGCAGGAGGAGGCAAACAAGAGGGCTGAAGAGTTAAAAGAGTCATATAAAGAGGCACTTGAAGAATTTCAGAAAAATATAAATAACCAGATGATGGAAATCATTAAAACAGTCAAAGACATGAAGATAAAAATGAAAGCTATGATGCAGGAACACACAGAAGAAAAACATGATCAAGAGTCTGCAAAGAGGAAAGCAAGCATCTCAGAGGTGGCCTTATCTAACAGATTGCAAGAAATGGAAGAACGAATATCAGGACTTGAAGATACAATCGCAGAACTGGAAACAACCATTCAGGGAAATGCTAAATCTGAAAAGTTCCTAACACAGACCATTCAAGAACTGAAAGACCACATGAAAAGATGAAACTTGTGAATAATAGAGATACAGGAGAAACTGGACAGCCGACCCCACAGCCCAGAACACATCTTTAATCAAATAATGGAGGAGAATTTTCCCAATTTGAAGAAAGAGATGCATACGAGCATACAAGAGGCCTACAGAACACCAGACCTGAAAAAAAAGATCTTTCCACCACATAATAATAACAACACAAAATATACAGAACAAGGAAAAAATATTGAAAGCGGCAAGAGAAAAAGGCCGAGTAACATACGAAGGCAAACCTATCAGAATTACTCCTGACTTCTCAGCAGAGACCATGAAAGCCAGAAGGGCCTGGACAGAGGTGCTGCAAACCCTAAGAGAACACAGATACCAGGCAAGACTACTATATCCAGCAAAATTATCAATAACCATTGACGGAGAAGACAAGTTATTTCATGACAAAAAAAAAGAAAAAAAAAAAAAATTCAAACAGTACCTAACCACAAATCCGGCTTTACAGAAGCTATTAGAAGGAAAACTTCACCCCAACTGGTCAAACTACAACCAAAACTACATAGGAAATAGGTAAATATACCATTGCAAAATCACAACCTCACAAAATCTCAACTGTTACAAATACCAAAAATGAAGGGACTTACCAATCACTGGTCATTAATATCTCTCAACGTCAATGGTCTCAACTCTCCAATAAAAAGACACAGACTAACGGAATGGATGCATAAACATGACCCAACATTCTTCTGCATTCAAGAAACACACCTCAACCACAAGGACAGACATTGCCTCAGAGTAAAAGGTTGGGGGAAAATATTCCAAGCAAATGGTCACAAGAAGCAAGCTGGGGTAGCCATTCTAATATCTAATAAAATAACTTTCAACCAAAATTAATCAAATGAAATGAGGATGGTCACTTCGTACTCATCAAAGGTAAAGTCAACCAAGAAGACATCACAATTTTGAACATCTATGCTCCGAATACAAGGGCTCCCACTTGGGTGGGGGGGGGGGAGAATATCCATTTATAAATAGACATTTTAACAAACTTGATAATATCTGAAGACATCTCTGATGTCTCAAAAATAAACAAAAGTAGTTTTTAAAAGGTCTTATTGCTACTAATATGAAGATCCAGGGCTTACGGAATATGTTAGATTCTCATGTTTCTGAACACAGGCATGCCAAAATCTTAGATATGGTAGAAAGATAATTTTAATTATGAGATTCTAGATAACAGTAAATTTTAAATTTTTAACACATACAAGATTTTGCAAAATATATTAATCTATTCTATCTACAAAAAGGATCTTTCAAACAATTTTTATATTTAAAAATCTCCAGGTATTATCCTTCCCCCATCTTATCATCAATAGCAACATCTATGTCATTTACATAAGAAAAACAATGCAAAAAAAAAAAGAGGTTAGCAAAGGCCAAGTTTAAGGCTGATAACAATGATAGAATCAGGTCTTTTTCATTGAACAGGTTTCCAGAATATGATATTTTCTGAGCAAAAGACATGAATGCAAACATACTTCCAGCAGCCAAAGAATTTCCATTTGATTACAACTCTGAGCAAGTAAGCTTATTCTACATGGTTTGTGGACCTTGTTCAAAGCAGGAATTTTAATGACTACTTTCACTGGTATGTTCAAAGTACCTGCTTATTCCCTGTAGGAGTTCCTTGGTAGAATTTTTGGGGTCACTATGTACACTATCATATCATCTGGAAATAGTGATACCTTGACTTCTTCCTTTCCTATTTGTACCCCCTTGTTCTCCTTTAGTTGTCTTATTGCTTTAGCTAGGATTTCAAGTACTATATCGAAGAGATATGGAGAGAGTAGACAGGCTTATCTTTTCCCTAATTTTAGTGGAATAGATTTAAGTTTCTTTCCATTAGTTTGATGTTGGCTATAGGCTTTCTATATACTTCCTTTATTATGTTTAGGTATGTGCCTTGTATCCCCGATCTCTGTAAGACTTTTAACATGAATTGGTATTGAATGCACCAAAAAAGGACAATGCTTTCAGAGAACCTAGACCTCTTGTTCAGATGTAGCTTATGGACAGCTAATTCTCCACATGAGGAAAGGAATGCTTCCTCTGAACCTCTGATATGAATTCAGGTGCCCACAATTTGGTCACTGTTGCTTGGTGGGACAGACTTGTGAGCACACAGAGGAAGGGGATACAGGCTATCCTGATGAGACCAAATGGTGGAGGAGGAGAGGTCTAATGTAGGGGAATATGGCAGAAGAGGGAGGGAGGGTGAGAATGACAAGATAAGAGTGAGGGGATAACAATCAGGTTGTAATGTGAATAAATTGTTATAAAAATGTAAGTACCTGCTTATTCTTAGAAAACATCCACAGAGAAAGCACTTCAAGTGAATGAGAAGCAATCAAAACCAAAGATGTAACTTAACACATTGAATATGAATAAATGTCACACTTTCCTCTAACTTCATAAATGACCAGCTGTGTGCCACACCCTTGTGCATGATTTCATAATTCTGAGAACTCCACCCAACAAGATAACCTACCAGCATTTTTATGATCTCTCTTCCATCCATGAAAAGCTGTTATTAAATCTCTAGAGAAGTAAATCCCATACAAGCAAGAATATATTGCTTGTCTCTGTCATCTTTTAACACAGCATTGGGAGAGATTATATTATTTATAACTCACAACTTGGCTACTCACTTTAAAAAATGTTATCTAACACATGAAAACTCCTCTTTCCATATTTGCAATTTGCCATTCCATTTGATTTTCAAAGTCAGTAAAGGATTGCATACAAGGCAGTCTAGCATCATGTTAAATTTTACATTTCACTGTAACAGAGTTAAGAGACTGGAATGTTGAGAGGTGAATGGGCCACGGGGCTCTGACTATAGGAGTCATATAAACATGCATGTGTATGGAAGCAGGTCATTGGAAAAAGGCAGAAGGAATTGATGACAATAAAATCAAGGGTCTCCAGGCTGTTTCTTATTATTTTTACTGCATCTTAGGGCAATGCCATAGGAAACTGGAGCTACCCAAGCAGGGCCCTTCAAATAAGCCATCTATAAAATGTCAAAGAAGCCATCTATAGGATGTCACAGAAGTCCTGACCTTTGCAAAGTCTGAGGACAGGCCACCATATGTGGTGCGGGGAGCTCAGTGATGCCTCACACTGGCTTCTGAGTATTAAAGGTGGCTACTGCACTGCCCTTGAATCAATTACTGACAGAACTGCTAACCTAGGTTCTTCCCAAACATAAGCATGAGACTCTGACCACTGATTCAAAAGGAATGTTACAGCCCCATCTGCCACAAAGGAAGGACAACAGTTGAGTTCTTGTCAATACTTCCAAACCAACCACAAACTATATATGCAAATCTGATAAGACACCAACCTCCTCTGAATTTCAGTTGCCTCTATTATATTTTATGTGTATAGGTGTTTTGTTGGCATGTATACCTTCTGCATGCCTGGTGTTCACGAAGGCCTGGAGTTAACCACCATGTAAGCGCTGGAAATATTACCTGGGAATCTTCATGTAAGAAGATCAGCCAATGTTCTTCTTAATCACTCATCTAGCTCTCCAGCCCCTATCTCATATTTTAAGAGAGTCATCACACTATTGTAGGGCTAAGACACATTAAGCACATTCCTAGCACGGTGTCTGGGATAGCAGACATGTTCCTAGAGATGAGCTCTGTGCACCGCCTCACTGCATTCTACAACTAAATCCTGACAACAGCATTCATGCACCTAAGAGTCATTTGAAATCTTCCACCAAAAATTAATGTTTCCTCTATTTTAATGTATGACCTACTTGGTTTCTGAAGATTCTAACCACAGATAAACAACGTGTGTCTTTTATCTCCAGTGCCTGTACTAGGCAAAGGTGGTGTCCTAGGTCAAAGGGTCAAGTCAGAAGCTGGTATCAGAGAGATGTGGATAGGAACAAGTCAATAATTACCTCAGAGATGTAACTTCAAAAGCAAAAAATTTATCGTCCAGGTAACAGCTCAGTTTAGGAAAACCAAAAAAACAGCTGTGATTTTTTTTCCAAGATATTTCTTTAAGGTGCCATTTGGTGGCTCTTGGTTCTTTTTTGCTGGTATTGATAAAGAGACTTTATAGCCAAATGCAACAACTAACAAATTAAATATAATATTCTCAACTCAAGGTAAAATCAGTAAGTATATAGTGACATATTCTGAAATATAACTATTGTGGAAAGTATGCTGACAGTCACCAATTTTGAGCTCCCTAGTGTGGTAGGGACCCATGGGCATGAAGAGTATAAGAATAAATTAGTTATTATACATCAATGAATTGATCTGACTAATCATAAATTAAGTGAAAGAAGCCAATGCATACCATTGATTAAACAAGCCAATGTGGTTCCCTGTGATATAGACAACCAGACAAGGATTGTCAACTATGAAGGAATTGCTGAGGACTGTGTATCTGGGTGGGTGGATCGACTTAAATGACTACTTCATTTTGTCAATGTTGTGATTTTTAGGCAATGAACATAAAGATTTTTAATAAATAATTTTAAAGTTGTTTCTTATGTATGTTTATTGTATATAAATCATACATTTCCAATGTGTGTCAGGATGAAAGATGTTTTTTCAGACTATATAATATCCATATGGTCACAAGGATTTAATTTCACACAGGGAAAAGTGAGAATAATTTGGTTTAACACAAGGCCTAATGCGAACTCTCTGGAAAGCAATAATGGAGAAAAATAACTAGAAAAACATGACACTTGATTAAGTGGAAGTGTTGCTACCAGCTTTCACAGGAGGGAAAAATAATCATGATTTATTGAAAAGAACCATCATTCTAATATATTTCCCATGTATGCCTTCTTCTGTAAAGGGTCAAATAGCTCACTCCCACCAACTTCAGTAACATGCATTTTGTTCTAAGCCTGTTATTAGATGATCATTAGCAGACCTTCCTATAAAAATGGTTCCTCTTGCCCAGTGGAATCAGTTATTTTACTTTATAGTGGTGGTATTCTCAACCATCATCTTCAGCGAATTGGTTTCTTTTTAAATAATAAGAGGATTTTTTTTATGAGGAAGACTTACAAAAACACTAGCACATAGGGCCAGGTCCAAAAGTTCTTGTGGTTTTCTACATCAGTGTGACACACTCCAGGGACACTCAAATACACTCCTTAAGGCCTGTGCCTTAAATTCTGTATTTGTGGAAAAATATATTATTAGATAAATATTTGAAATCAAACATGATACTTGACAGTACAGCAATGAGATCAGTACATGGTAACATGAACTCAGAATGGCGTTCTGTTTTTAGCTGGCTTGAATATCACAGTTTTTAAATTTAGGCAGTATTCCTTATTTTATCTTCCGAAATAAGTTTTGTGAAATAGAACAATGGCAAACAAGCATCAGTTAACCCCTGCTAGTACCTGCCAACTCCCAGATACAGCCGTACTTGTTTCCAGAGACGAAAACAGCCATAAATGTCAGAATACTGGGATGAGCAATCAACACCAGGCACACGTATTCAAAACCCACACCACTAGATTAAGAGTGGATTTTTGCAATGATTGGCTTAATGGAATAAAACACAGCTCTGTGATCCAAAGAAAGACACAAGCAATCTAGTTAGTGTTCCAGGGCAGGGTCTGAGGCAAGACAAATCTGTACATTTTAGGGTATCAGGAAGAATGAAGTAAACATGGATGCCTCAAACACCACTGTCTCAATCTCCACAGCCTCAATCTAAACTTGACCATGGCAGTCAAGCAACACACCCAGGGGATCTGACTCTAGTGGCTATCAGGAGAGAGACAGGAAATGAGGCTATGGGCTCCCAATCAATAACAGGAAACTTGGAGCATCACATACACATGAGTTAACAAGGGAGAGTTAACAAAGACTTGATAGTTCAACACGTTCATTATCAAGGGCTCTTCAAGCACATCTTAATTGCTTTCTTTAGTCAAGATCTTCTTTGCTGCCCAAGCCTTTCTGAAAGACCACTTAACCTATTTTCTCTTCTTTTTAAAATTATCTTAATTGGTATATATTCATTGTTTTGAGTGTGAGTGTCACAAAGAGCATCTTTTTTTAGCATATCACTTTTGCTAATTCAACCTCCACCCATCCCCCTATCTCCTTCCTCTATATTACGCACCCCCCCCCCCCAGTCTCCTTCCTCTCTAGTTTCCCCTCTGCTTTTGGATTAGGTACACACACACACACACATATATGTATATATATATGTATACGTTCATGTGCATGCATGTGTATCTGTATGAATATTTTATGTATTTATATAAAACCTAGTATCCACAAATAAGGAAAATGTACAATATTTTTCAATCTGGTTTATGTTGCTTACTATACGATATTTAGTTACATACATTTTCCAGGAAAAAAAATGATTTTGCTCTTCTCTGAAGGCATGGGTGTTTGTGCATCCGTGTGTGTGTGTATCTGTTTGCAACACATTTTCTTTATTCAGCATGGGCTCATAGGTTCACTCTATAACTTGGCTTTTGTAAATCATGTTGCTATAAACATGGATTTGAGGTATCTCTGTGGTGTGCTCACTTGGAGTCTCTCCTGCAAACACCCAGAACTAGTAATGTGGGTCATATGGTAGTTCTGTCTTAGCATGCTTTGCTTGCTTGTTTGAACATCCCCAATGACTTCCATGCTGACTCGACTAATTCTTCTCCCAACCAGTAACAGAAGGAGGGCTCCCTTCCCCCCACATCCTTACTAACATTTAATCACTTATTTCACAATGCTGGGTACAATCCAAATATTCTATTACTTCCCTTCTTCATAAATGTTCAAGTTCTATTTTCTTTAGCGTGCCTGTCACACAGGTTGACATTTTTCAGCTTTTGTAACAGAACAACAGTGTCCGAGTCCCATGGTGTTTTGTTCTCAACAGCCACTTACACTGCTTCTGATAGTTATTCTGGTTATCCAGATTCCTCATCCTCCAAACACATAGTAGTCCCCCCTTACTTGTGGCTTCACTTTCAGCAATATCAGATACCCATGGCCAACCATATTCCAAAAATACTAGATAGAAAATTCTAGAAGCAAGAAATTTGGTGTATTAAATAGCTTTTACTGCTGCATATTGATAATTGTTTATTTTAGTTTCAATTCTTGTTGTTAAATTGTGCTTAGTTTATTAATTAAACCTCATCATAGAAGGAAGATAGATGATAGATAGATAGATGATAGATTTATACACACACATGCATATTTGCACATGGCATATAGAGAATAAGCATTGTCCAAAGTTGAAAGTATAATTGAACATGTGGGCACTTCCCTCCCACAGGTAAGGGGACTAAAGGCAATTACAATATGGAGAAATGATGTGCAGAACCAAGCAAACAGCAGTGACAGGCACTGAGTTTGTAGAATACATCCCTAGCAATGCTTTGCCTCTTTAAATAGTAAACATTATATCTTTTATCTATTATCAAGATGTATAGATATCCTCTGAAAGCTCACAAAGAGACACGATATAAAAGAAGTTAGTCTTTCCAAGAAAAATCTTCCAAAAGATTAGCAGAAACTGGTCTCCTAACAAGCTGTAAATCTGTACTTAATTTCAGGATTTCTATTATTTGACTCATAAAACATTAACATGGCTATTACAAGAAAACCCAATTTGCTCAAGAAATATCACACATTTACATTTTAGCACATTTTTATTTACTTTTGTAATCTCCCCCAACCATGGTAGTGTCGAGTGGCATATGAGGTAATGTTTGCACCTAGTCAACAGTCCCAACTCCAGACATCTGCAATAAAGTTTTTAAGGCCAAATACTGGTCCTGCGTACACACCTGGAGTTTGAAGTAAGTTTTTGTGCTACAATGCACTCCTAGGATTTGTTAGCCTGGGCAAGAGGTGAGGGCTCCTCTGAAACCCTAGAATTCTATAAGGGCACTGAGCAGAATTGTAAATACATTCCCATGCCTGTACCACTGGAACTCAATGCAGTTTTAATTGGGCATGCACCATATCTTTGGCATGAACCCTTGGCAGGAAAGGGAGATGTCGAAGACACTTACACCACAGTGGATCATTCTGCTTCCTAACATTGTCCACCCTGATTTGTCCTCTACAATGTCCCCTTGCTTCCTCCTTTGTAGCTTACTCAGTGCTGTTTCTTTGAGGTGTCTACAAAGAGTCTCGACTTCAGCCATGTGCAGAAGTCAACTGAATGGTTGGGCCAGTCTTGACATGACTACATGGAGCGCACTATCCACTAAGTTCTAAGACCATCATGTCATAAGCAGTTGTAGAGGAACCTGGAACAAGAGGGCCAGATCAACATATTTCAATGTTTCTAGGTATTGGCTTCCTCAAGAGATGATGAAGAGGCTGGTGGCTTCCTCAAGCGATGAAGAGGCTGGTGGCTTCCTTATGTGATGAAAAGGCTGGCCACCAGTAATCCATTCTAGCAACACCCCAGTGGACGGCCTTAAGTGAAATCAAGCACAGGTTAGAAACCCCTGGAATCTCATCTTGCTCATTTGTGAAAGACCCTGGAGTCCATGACCACAAAGCTTGCTGTCCTTGTGGTAGGGACTGTGGAAACCCATGTCCAATTGTGTGGTTGATGTCAAGCTGCTCACACACACACACAAGTTCTTTTTCACTGAGTTATTTGCATATTTGCCAGGTGAGTCACATGCTGATGCTCATCTTCAGCTCATAACTCAAGTTCCTCTCTGTAGTTCTCAGGACTATAAAGTGCTATCCATGACCTTCTTTCCTTGCGTTTCAATCTACACATTTCAATGTTCAGATATGTAGAGAGAGGTCATGCTGTTGTGACTGTGTTAACTGGTCTTCCTGATTATCTACTGCCAATGTCTTCACATGGTGGTATTTGAAATACTATTTTAAGAACAGATCTTTGTTATGAGAAAGGCTTTTCTGGTGAACAGAATATTACACTTTTATTCAGTGTTTACTCAAATTTTTTCAAAAGGTTTATTAGGCATGAGTTATTTGAAAAGAGAAAGATATGTCGGTGTGAATGCTAAAATAGGACTGAGAAATTAAATTGAATCTCAGTTTCTTATGTGACTGCAGTGGTGATGGGACTAAGGAAATGCAAGCTTCCTTATTCTTAAATAGGCAGGAAATGTGCTCTCTGGCATCTTCCTTTTGTGTGAGGCACCACTGTACTCTCCCAAAACCCCTCCCCCACAAATATGAACTATAACAGCTTACTATTTCACTCTGTGAAATGAGAAAATTGACTTTGAGAATGTAATCACCATTCAAAATTACAAATATAAATGAGGCAAGGTTAGAATTTTGATTCGGGCCTCCAAAGACGTCAGTATGGCATGACCCAAAGCAGGAGCAGAAAAAAGTAGAAAGCAGGAACCTGCCCATTTGAAAGCGTGTAAGCTTGAAGTGCAAATGTCGACTGATGTAGGAACAACAGGTTTATGCCTCAGTAACTTGCAAGTATGGAGATATTCTGAACGGCAATCTGATAATAGTTTCAAATTTTAATAACTCAGAAAGTAGTTTCCAGTTCTAGGACTGAATTATCTGGAAGTAGTCATACATATGGCTATATGTAAGAAAATCAGACATGCTCCTCAGAATATTTATATTAGAAAAGTTTGGAAATAATTTATGTACTGCTCATATATACTCTTACACGTCCCCTTAACAAAATACAATATAATCTTTATAGGTGAAATTTATGAGAAAAATATGTCCAAAAGAGACTATTAAAGGAAGAATAAAAGCAGGGTTTTTAAATGGCAGCACGTACAGTGCCATATTATTCAGTCAAGCCAAGGGATCAGGGATGATAGAGATTATCAGCCAGCTGCATTTCACTCAGTGTGAGAGATAGGCCAAGCCACTCACAGCTGGAGCGCAGTGCTGTGGAGATGCCCCAGTTCACTGTGTCTTTCTTCACTCGGATCTGTGTCACTCTTCCAACTGAGGGTAAAGGTCCTAACCTCTAAAAAGCCTGGCCATGTCAGAGTAAACGTTTTACTACGGTTCTTACATGTTGGGAAGGAGTGAGATCAGGCCATTCATGGCTACTGTAAAACCAATGTTCACGTAACAAAGATGAGTTCTGGTATTTAAGTAATCTATACTTAAATTTGAGTACAAAACACATCACCTGTTCAGAAAACAACTGATATATTTCTAAAATAAATTTTTCTAAAATCAATTTCAGGACAAATTTCCATAACATTTGTTACCCAACTAAACATTTAAAAATACATTTTCATCGGGAGGCAGAGGCAGGCGGATCGCTGTGAGTTTGAGGCCAGCCTGGTCTACAAAGTGACTCCAGGAAGGCCAAGGCTACACAGAGAAACCCTGTCTCGAAAAACCAAAAACAAAACAAAACAAAACATTTTCATATGTGAGATTAAGAAACTACATAAAATTAACAAATGTTCCTGAGTTACTGTTTCATATAAATGTGATCATCACATTTCTAATAGCCCAATTATATTATTTAACCAAATCTTCAAATGTATTTCATTTTGAAAACCTCACATTTTAAATCTAATTCTATGTTTTAGATGCACTAGTCCGACCAATTACATAATATCAGAGCTCTTAAATATTAACAAAACATTAAACCAATGTTAGAGTTCATAATCAAGCCAATAGCTACACTTCAATGCAGGGCACATAATTTCTTCTTGGTATATTTAATACTAAAATGCCATGGGTTAAAGGACACATCTGGTATATAAGAAGTTCTCAGTCTTCACTGTACATCAAAACAGCCAGTGTTCTTTATAGGTTGGAAAAGTGACACAATGGTTAACATCAGCTTAATGACTTACAGTCTCTGGGGATGATCTGCTGTCAGCAGCTCTTGGTAATATGTAGCCATGGCACAGAACTTCTGTCCTAGGAAAGGATATTCTCCAAAACACTGGTCCTCAACCTATAGGTCACAACCCCATTGAACAACTTTTTTACAAGTGTCACCTGAGATCCTCAGAAAACACAAATATTTACAATTTATAACAGTAGCAAAATTACAGTTATGAAATAGCAACAAAAACAATTGTACAGATCTAAAGGAAGACCTGCATCAGTAGCTCATGCTAAGTGGGGATAAGCTGAGACTGCATCTGTGTGTGAATGGTGTTTCAAGGTCTGACCATGATACCAGCATCCAACTTCAGATGACTAAGACCCCGTAAGCAATTAACTCCCTGTATGTGTGCACAGGCAACTCATGAACCGAATCAATCACTTAAATTGAGGCTGCAATCTACACATTCTCTGATAGTCTCATGGTCTGCCTAGTTTGATTCTTAATTCTATTCATTGTCTTCATGTCTGACAGGGAGAGCCACAACTCATAAATATTTAAATGACATTTGATTGAATGCTGTATAATTTAAGACTTTACCACAAAACTAATGTCATGTCACATCAGTGATGATTATACACAACTGGAAAGGAAACTATCAAACAATATGAAAGAATATCAGTGTGTATGAGATGTATGTACTGATACTGTAATTATGCATATGGAAAATGCATATGCATATCCCATGATTAAGTCATGAATTGTCTTTTCTCTTCTTACAAACATCTGAGCATCAAGCCACTTTGCTCCAAGGTCATCTGCTGAAGGCTGCAATGGTGAGCTATGTTTTCTCCTGACTTAATGAAAGTCAAATCCAAGGAGAGTTAGTGCATGAGATACCTTCCCTAAATGACTACATCCTTGTGGTAAAAAAAAAAAAAAAAAAAAAAATGACCTAGAACTAAATATTCCACATTGTTCATCAGCTTTCAGGGACTCTAGAGAAATATTTCTTAGTAAAGAAGAGAGCAGACTTGATTGCCCAGCAGAACTTGGTGTTAAAAACCTACTGCTAAAGAAACACTTTGGCCTGGCGCTATACATATGTCCGAGAACCTATGATGGGAGAGGTCATAGATCCCAAGGAGAAATTATTATTATTGTGCTAAATGGAGATAGCCATTAAATTGAACTGCATATTTGGATCTCTGTAGCCATAGAGTTAATAAAGCTGTCAGGTCTTATTGGAGAAGTTCTTTTGTATGATCTGTGATGGTTAACGCAGAAACTCACAATTGGTCAAAACAAAGAGAGTTGTATCTGTGGAATGCTCTGCCACAAATGGGGTGTCTCTATTAGGCTCCTCCCCCAAAGCCTCACAGACAACCACAGACAAGGTGGCGGAAAGATTTTAAAAGCCAAAGGTTGGAAAAGACCGGGTCTGGAAATGACCACACCACTGCACTCATTCACTGAGAGCAACTGTGGTTGCCTAAACAGGATCAAGCCATTCAGCACTACACCATGAATTGGTGAGGGGCACATGAGCCCCAGCAGAAGAACTACTGACAGCTAATGGCTGCTGAGAGAGAAAAAGTAAATTTCCTTGAAGTGTGTGGTACCTGACAGGTAAAACATGCTCCAGCATATGGCTACACACCTAAGAATATATACATAGTGAAAAATTGATTAGGTGAACTACAAAACAAAGAGGACATGAAGTTAGGAGAGACTGTCAGGTCAGGAGTGGATCTGGGTGAAGTTAAAGAGAGAATTGGATGGTGTAAATACGATCAAAATACATTGTATATACGTATGAAATTCACAAAGAATGAATAAAAAAAACATCATTTTAGAAGGATCAAAGCAGAAGAAAAGTCAATAAGAACCTTGTCTGTGTTTCTGAGTTAATAGACTGGCCCTTGGTAACTTTCTGAGGTCAAGGAAGCTCAGTCTGTATAGTACAGAAGATGTTTGTCATCCTAGTGTCTTCACGTTTCTGAAAGATAGCAAGTGAAAGCTTCTAAATAATGTCACATACATCCTAGACCACAGCAACAGGTCATGCAATGAATTGCCAAGGTTGATGAGAAGCCAGCAGCCACAATGAGGCACACAAGGAAATAAAGCAAGAAAATAAACACAACAAAGCAAATAATCCAATTAAAAAATGGGGCAAAGAGCTAAACAGAATTCTCAACGAAGGAATTTCGAATGGCTAAAAAGCACTTTAAAAAGTGTTCAAAATCCTTAGTCATCAGGGAACTGGAAGTCAAATCTGAGTCCATTCTACACCCCTAGGAATGGCTAAGATCAAAAACTCAAGTGACAGCACATTCTGGCAAGGATGTGGAGAAAGGAGAACACTCCTCCATTGCTGGCAGGAGTGCAAACTTGTACAACCACTTTGGAAATCAATCTGGAGATTTCTCAGAAAACTGGGAATAATTCTGCCTCAAGACCAACCCATACCACTCCTGGGCATATACCTGAAAGATGCCCCACCACAACAAGGACATTTGCTCAACTATGTTCATAGCAACTTTATTTGTAATAGCAAGAATCTGGAAATAACCTAGATGTCCGTCAACTGAAGAATGGATAAAGAAACCCTGGTACATTTACACAATGGAATACTATTCAGCTATCAAAAACAAGGAAATCATGAATATGGCAGGCAAATGGATGAAACTAGAAAAGATCATCCTGAGTGAGGTAACCCAAACCCAGAAAGACACGTATAAGCGGATATTAGCTCAACATAGATGTCCTCTGAGAGACTCCATCAAGTAGTGGATGAAAACAGATGCTAAGACTCACAGCCAAACTCTGGGCAGAGCACTGAGAATCTTATGGAAGACTGAGAGAATGGAAGCACACAGAGGTGTCAGGAGCTCCAAAGGAGACTATCAAGGCTGGCAGATCTTGACCCAGGGGGCCTGCAGAAACTAATGCAACAGCCAAAAACAATGCATGCAGAGAACCTAGACCCCCTGGCCAGACATAGCCAATGATAGGCAGATAATTCTCTATGGGGAGCAGGGGACAGTTGGGACTGCCCCTGACAAACTCTGGTGCCTGCTATTTGATCATTTCACCTTGGCAGGATAGCTTTGAGGGAGCCACAGAAAAACAGGATGTAGGATGAGACCTGATAGGCTGGGGACAGATGGTAGGGGAAGAGAGCCCACCCCTGTCGGAGGTCTAGGGGAGGGGATTAGGGTGGAGGAGCCAGGTGGGAATGGGAGGAAACCAGCAAGGGGGTAACAATCAGGATATTATCTGAATAAATTATCAAATATAAAAAAGAAAAGAACCAGAGTGAAAAGGCAAAGGCCTGTCGTGACTTTAGAGACCTCAATTGCTAAGGTAGCTGTAAGTATCCATCTTAATAAAGAGTAATTTGCAATCTCTCTTGGAAGGAAATCATAAAAGTGATTTCTCTTGAAAAGAGGAGTTGAGCAGAGTGCACTAGGAGGCTTAAGCAACAACACGGACTTTTTACCAGTTATAAAAGCTGGCAACACCAGATGTCATTAGTCACTGGCTGCCCACTAATGTCTGGTGAGAGCATTCTTGCTGGTTTTCAGGCAATCGCCTTCCCACTGTATTCTTCCCTGGCCTGGAGAATGCACTTTCACCTTGTGCGCCATAGTGAAATCACAGATCGGATCCATGAATGCTCCACTCCCAAGACCTATAGACTTCCTAAGCTCCCAGTTCTAACATCACCACAGTGCGGACTCAGATTTTTTTTTCATTTCCATGACACAGAAGATAGATGCTCTAGAACAAAAAAAAAAAAAAAAAAGAAATGGAATTATTTAAATTAAGCTGAGTTATCAGGCATAGCAACAGAGGAGAAAGTTATGAACTAGAAAATGTATTTTAAAACAGACTGTCACATATACTCACTTATAAATGGATATTAGCCCAACATAGATGTCCTTCCAGAGAGTCCACCCAGTGGGGGAGCTGTGAATTGTATGGAAGAGTGAGAGGATAGAAAGACAGGGGCAGGGGTTGTCAGGAACTGCATAAGGAGACTATCAACCTGGTGGATCTGGACCCTGCAGTGGGAGGGGGGGGGCTGCACAAACTGATGCACCAACCAAGGGCTTTGCAAGCAGAGGACCTAGACCCCTTGTTCAGATGTAGCCAATGGACAGCTCATTCTCCGCAGGGGGAGGGGGCATGCGGGGATTGTCTCTGACAAGAACTCTGGTGCGCTCAATTTGATCACTGCCCCTTAGGGGAGAGGAAACACAGAGGAAGGGGATGCAGGCTATCCAGATGTGACCTGATAGGCTGTGGTCAGATGGTGGGGGAGGAGGAGCCCACCTTCTAGAGGTCATGGGGAGGGGAATAGAACAGAAAAGGAAGGGACAGTGGGATCAGGAAGATAAGAACAAGGGGATTACAATCAGGATGTAATGTGAATAAATTATAGTAATAATTTAAAATTTGTAAATATATTATGAAAAATGAAAACAGCTAACAAGACCTTGAGGACAGAGCAAAATTGCATCACCCTATGTATACAAGTGCAGACCTCCAAATGTCTACAAGCAAGAAACTTCTAATAAGTAATTCTACTATTTTAATAAATGATTATAACAACAATGAAAAAGGGAAAAACAGACTGCCTATAATGTTCAATCAAGACACTTAAAGATGTCAAACATAGGGTATGAAAATGATAATATGGGTAAAGAGATGTCAGCAAAATGGACAAGTTTACCAAAACTCTTTCATTCACAAAAACACCAATTTTTACATTATGCACAGATAATAAAACCTTCCTTGGAACTAGAAAATGCAGGTAGAATCACAAGGTCCATATGGAAAACAGAAACAGAAAAAGATGCATCAATTAAGAAGGCAGAAGGAAAGTGTAACACTCCCTTCTCGCTCTGCTCCCAAAGCCATGCAGCACATACAAAAAAGAGAAATCCTTCGTGTTCATGTGGGGTAAAGACCAAAGCAAACGTATCAATGACTGTGCTGTTAGGCACGAGGCTAACCCTTATTGTCTGAAGCAAATGTCTCAACTATCCATTTACCCAAGCACCAACTTGGCTCATTCGGGACTCCAAATTGAACCTGCCTGTGAATCACCAGCCAATCCAGCCACAGCCTTTGAGTCGAGGGGACTAGTCAGAGGATCTCCATTTGGAGTTGGTCAAACGCACTCAGAAACAGAACCTATTTCTTCAAGTTCATAGACTCCAGGGCTGAAGATACTAGGGAAAGCACACAAGACCAGAGAGGCAAGTGAAGAGCAAAGTACCCAGCTACTAAGAGTCCTATAGAGTCACCCCATATTCTCCCAGGAGCCTAACTTCTTGTAGGTCTGCAGTTTGTTTCAGAGATCACCCCATCATGGTTTTTCTTCTCTCTCCAAGCACTCTGTTCTCCTGTCCCCCACTTCCCCATCTGATCTACACCCTCATTTCTCTCCAAGCTCAGTCTCCAGTCCCGTTCCCTCTCCTCAACAACTTCCACTGTCTATTCTATTTCTATCTTTGAGGGATATTTAAGTATCCTCCCTTGGGTCCTCCTTGTTACTTATTTTCTTTTGATCTGTGAATTGGAGTACATTTATCCTGTACTTTATCCACTTATATTTGACTACATACTACACGTGTCTTCCTAGGTCTGAGTTACCTCACTCAGGATGATCTTTTGCATAGCTGAGTAGTATTCCATTGTGTAAATTAACTGCATTTTTTTTATCCATTCTTTGCTTGTGGGACATATGAGTGGCTCCCAATTTCTGGCTATTACAAATAAAGTTGTTATAAACAGTTGAGCAAGTGTCCTTGTTGTATGGTGGAGCATCTTTCATGGTGACTGAAGAAGACACCCTCTAACTAGACAGGACTCCTAATGGAGGGAGGGGAACACCAACTGACCCACAGAAACTTTGATCCAAAATTTAATTTACCCTGCATACAAGATGCACAGGGATAAAGACAGAACAAATAAAGCAGAGATTGAGGGAATGTCCAACCAATGACTCGCCCAACCTAAGACCCACTCCATAAGAAAGAGACGACCCCTGACACTATTAACAATACTTTGCTTTAAAAAAGAAACATAATAAAAAAATTTAAAAAAAATAATACTTGGCTATTCTTGTAGATAAGACTAGCAAAGCTGTCCTCTGAGAGGCTTCACCAAACAGCAGACCAAAACAGATGCTGAGACTTATAAGCATACATTGAGTGGAGTACAGAGAGCCTTATGGAAGAATGGGGGGAAAATAGAAAGAGTTGAAGAGGACAGGAGCTCCACAAGAAGACTAACAGAGCTGTCTGACCTAGGCCAAGGGGGTGCTTATGGAGCACCAACCAAGGACCATGCCTGGACTCATCCTAGGCCCCTTACAAATATGTAGACAATGGGTAGCTTGGCCAACATGTAGGTCCCCTAGAAAGGGGAGCAGGGTCTGTCTCTGGTATGGATGCTGTGGCATGCTTTTTTATCACTTCCCCCTGGTGGAACTGCCTCACCAGGCCTCAGGGGAAGGAGATGCATTAAGTCCTGATGTGACTTGATATGCTAAGGTGAGTTGGTAGGGGGAGGCTCCCCTTATCTGAGGAGTAGAGGGGGGGAGTAGGGGGAAGAGGGAGGGGGTAGGAGTGGAAGAAGAGGAAGGGCCTACAATTGGGATGTAAAGTAAATGAGTATTAATTAATTTTAAAATGCTTGGAAAAAAACAAAGGGTCTTGCTTGAAAGAAATGCTTGACAAAAAGCTTGGGAAGAACAATCTGCTAGAACACAGACAACAATCCACCAACATCAGATAAACAATTTATAGACAGTTCAACAGAGATAAAAACCATCTCAAGAAACCAAAGACATTCTAGATTTGAAGAATTCCATGAATTTTTTTTAAATGCAGTCTATAAGCACCAACAGAAGGCTAATTCAAGCAGAATAAAGAAAGAATATGGGCATTATCCAGAGAAAAGGAGTGAAGTCAGGCAGACAGGCCGACAGACAGGCAGACAGGCAGACAGATAGGCAGGCCGGCAGACAGATAGGCAGGCTGGCAGACAGGCAGGCAGGCAGGCAGGCAGACAGACAGACAGGCAGGCAGGCAGGCAGGCAGGCAGCAGGCAGACAGGCAGGCAGATAGACAGACAGGCAGACAGGCAGACAGGCAGGCAGGCAGGCAGGCAGGCAGACAGGCAGACAGGCAGACAGGCAGATAGACAGACAGGCAGACAGGCAGGCAGACAGGCAGGCAGACAGGCAGACAGGTAATTCATGAGACATCACCATGAGAACTACTATGTATACTATTATAGTTCTAGAAAGAAAATATGACCAAAGAATATTTCAGAACATAACAGCTGGAAACATCCCAAATCTAAGGAGAGATATGAATTCAATTAAGTAACTCACAAAAAGGCTTCACAGGTACAACCCAAATCAAGCTGCATCAACACACAATATACCCAACTTGTTAAAAAGTGATGACAGAATTGTAAGAGCAACAGCAGAAAAGAAACTTCATACATGAAGAAGTATACCCCATAAGATCAGCAGTGGACTCCACTGTATTATTCAGGGTTCTCTAGAGAAACAGAACCCATAGGATGAAACACACACACACTTATTACATCAGCAACTTTATTACATAGCAACAACAGAGACTCACTTTAGGTTCAAGGACACACATAAGCTACAAGGAAGGGATAAAAAAACAAAAACAAAAACCCATGCACTCAAAATAGAAAGCAGAGTGAATTGGCATGTCAGACAAAATAGACTATGTTTTTTGACTTAAGAGCAGAGTTCTATAGACCAGGAGTCACTTTGTTGAGAATATAATAAGCATGGATACATGTGCCCTCAGATTCATAAAACTGAAATACAAAAAGCAAAACTTAACAGAGCTTAACGGAGAAGCAGAGAGCAAAATAGTAATGATAGGCAACATTAGAACTCCACTTTCAAGAGTGAATGAAGACTCTCGAAACAGAAAACTAACAAGGAAATATTTGTCTTAAGCTACTGTGTGGCTCAAATGTGCATAAATGACTTTACATATAGGATTGTGGCTAGCAGCAGAAGACACACTCTTTTTGCAAGCACACAAAACTTGGATGGGAAAGCTCACACACAGACACATACAGACATTTAACACACATAGGGAGCCTGGAATCAGGCCTAGCATCTTTTCTATCCATAACAATAAGGAAGTAGAAATCTGTGATATGAGACTAGATATGTGCAAACTAATAACCCGAATAAATAATGAGTCAGAGAACAATCAAGAGGAAAATTTAGAACTATCTTGAGAAAACAAAAATGGAAATGTAGCATTTCCAAAACATATGGGATGCAGTAAAAGCCGAGATGAAAGTCTACAGCAATAAACACCTATGTCAGAAAAAAGAAAGCTTTGACTTTGTACATCAAGGAATTTTTTAAAAAACACATTAAACCCAAAGTTAGCAGAAGGAAGGAAATAGTAAAAATTCAGAGCTGAAGTGAGTGAAATGGGGACTATAAAAATAATATTAAAGAGCAATTAAGTGGAGCTGTTTCCAAGAGGTAAACAGGAGCAACAAAGGATAACGAACTCTAAGAAAATGAGGTTTATAACTGTCATATATGAAAGAAACCATCCAACTATGCCACAGAATAGGACAAATCTAAGAGACTATCAACCATTACACACCATCAAGTTGAATAAAGTAGAAGAAACATTTTTTAAAATCTTAGACACATACAACCAAGACTAAATCACTAAGAAATAGTTCCCAGAAACCAACAAATAAAAAGTAAGAAGACTGAAATCAATAACTTTTAAAAATTATCCTAAGAAAGAAAAGCCCCAAAATAAATGGTTTCAGTAGGGGAATAACGACACTCTTCCTAAAATGCTAAAACAATTGAACAGGTGTCATAGTCACTTTTCTGTTTCTATAAAAATAAATACAAGAGTCTGAGTACTTTAAAAGGAAGAGATGTATACAGCCTATAGTACTGTAAGTGAAAGCATGTTAGCATCTCAGCATGAACTCATTGTATCACAATGTGACAAGAGAAGCCAGAAAGACCCAGCTACATGTACATGAGGTACAAGAGGCAGCAGGTTTGTGAGAGGCACAGGCCCTAACTCCATGGGGGTGCGGGAGGGGAGTTCATTAATTCCTTCTAAGAATGGTGCTTCCTAGAGATAACTACTTACAATGTGTCCCACACCTAACAGTGCCTGCTAACCTGCTATACCACACTGCAGAGCACATGGAAGTGTGGGGGGACACACTTCCACCATTTCCAAACAGTGGTGGAAACATTAATACCAAAGGCAGATGAGGACGCTCTAAGAAAAAAAAACTGGTAGAGCTAAATATCCCTGATAAGCACAGATGTAAAGAGCCTCATAAAATATTCCCTACCAAATTCCATAGTGCATCACAAGGGCCAGAACCATGACAAGGGATGCTTATGTAAGAAATGCAAGGATGTTTTAAATCATGCCAATTAATAGATGTCACATACCACATTTGGCAAACAAAAGATAAAAATCGTGTTTAAAGGGCTGGAAAGGGAAGGGGAAATGATGTAATTACATTACGATCTCAAAAAAATAATGGAAACAATAATAAAAAAGGTAAAAAAAAATTATATTATCATCTTAAGAGAAACGAGAAGCATATGGCCATGTGTAATATGCTGCTGTGACTAAAACCTTACAACAAGTCAGATGTAGAAGGGATACGCCCCAACACAGCAAGGATTCCCTGTGGCTCCCACAGCCGATGATGAGGCATGGAGCGTGTTAGCAAGCCTACTTTTGCTACTCTGTTCAACAGAGAAGTGAAATTCATAAAGATCATTATTCAAATAAAATGAATTAAATGCATCCATATCATAAGAGTGGTAAAATAATCACTGTTTGCAAATGACTTGATCTTATACATGTCCCAAAGCCACTGCCATAGAAACTGACAGAAACATTAGGACTACATACAAAAGTTAATCCACAAAACCCGCAGAGTTTCTTTACATGCAAATGCATGCAAAATAGGATGCTCAGACGTTCGTGTATACAGTTATATTTTTAAAAACTAGATAGGAAATTATGTGTGGTTGTACATGCCTGTAATCTGAGAATTCCAGACAGAGATAGCAGGATGAATTTAAAGTCAGTGTTGGCCACATAGTGAATTCCAAGTCAGGCTGAGCTAAACAATAAGACCCCGTCTCAAATATGCAAATGAACAAACAACACTTGGGAATACATTTAATCAAGGAGGAATACTTGTGCAATTAAAACTATGAGAGATTGATGAGCAAAACTGAAGACACTTCAACAAACAAACCCTATGTCCCAGGATTAGAAGACAAAATATTGCCAATTGCCTATATGGCCAGTGTAAGTTAGAGCTGTATAAAAGAATAGAAATGAGAGAATAACTATTTATTAAAAGAGGAGTTATTTGAGTGGCTTACAGGGTATGGCCTGGCTAGTCCAAACATGACTGTCTCTCGATGGAAAGGCTAAGAACATAGTCATTGTTTAGTACAGGAGGCTGGATGGCTCAAGTGGTCTTTACTGGACATTGGAAACCTAAAGGGGGAGGTTTTAATACCAGCAAAGGAATGTCTCAGAATCACAATAGAGAACTGTAGTAGCAAGAGGGATGACAAGCAGACAAAAGCCTTATTAGCTTCCTGTTTACACATCCTTTTATGAAGGCTGCCATGAGACGGTGTGGCCCATATTGACCTTGGGTCTTCCGCTTCCAACCTCAAATGGTCCAGATTTGGGGTAAACCTTCCCATCAGAAATAACCCAATCATGAAAATTCCTCACAAGGCATGCCCCACTGCTTGAATTTTAATTGATTCCAGACATAGCCAAGTTGACACCAAAAGTAGCCATGACATTGCCCAACATAACCTAAGGATCTAACATAATCTTTATAAAAATGCAAGTGTGCTTTTGTACAGAGAAAAGAAGCCATAATAAATACATGGGAACTACAAAAGTTCTACAAATAGCTAAAGTAAAATTTAGCAAGAAAAAGGAATGCGGAGACATCCCACTTCCTAATTTTAAATTATACTGTAACTCTAAAGTCATCAAAACTGAAATGAACATAGGTATTGTGACTTTAGGGATATGATAGGGATCTCAGGAATTATTCTACACCCGCTCAGTCAAAGGATCAGAAAAAGGCACTGAAATACACACTGGGAGGTTTAACTAATCGCTTCAGCAAACAATATTAGAAAACTGGGTATATCAATGCAAACCAATGAACCAAAACTATCATGTACCAAAATGACTAAGAGCTGAAGCTTCATACTTGAAATCAAACAGTGTCTGTAAGAAAATATAGGAGAAATCTCCATGACATTGTTCCAGGTAATGATTTTTGAAATGACACTAAAAGTAGAGGCAAGAAAAGAAAAACAAGCAAGTAAGACTATAGCAAGTGAAAAGGTTCCAAACAACAAATACAATTCATTAAAATGATCTGCAGAATAAACACTAAGGAGTGCAAGAAGGTGCTTGTAAGCAAGTTATCCAACAGGAAGTTAATGCTCACTGTAGGCAGAATGATTGTATTTCCCCAATTTACATGATGAAGATGATTGTATAAGGTCAGGTCTCATAAAAAAAGGTTAAAGCCCTTTTTAAATAGAGGGCTTATTTGTCATTCCACCCCAACATCTGCCATCCATGAGGATTACTGTAAGAGAAATCCAATCCAGTGTTTCCTCAATCTTGAACTTCTCAGCTACCATAACTTGAAAAGGAAATGTTTGTTGTTTATAAGATATGCAGTTTATGACATTGTATTATGGCTATCCAGATAGCCAGGACAATCTGCAATATATAAAAGGCAACCCACCAACTTAGTAGCATGAAAACTGTCCAGTCCAAACATGAAGACAAGAGTTCAAGATCTGCAGCACCCACATAAGAGCCCAAGCTTGGCTATAAACCTGTAATTCAAGCACAGAAAAGGCAGGAAAAAGTGGATCCCCGAAGTTCACTGGCAGCTAGGAATTGATGAGGGGTAGGCTCAGTGAGAAACCCTGCCTCAAAATAAAGAGTGGAGGACAATTAAGGAAAACACTCAAAGTCCACCTTTAGCCTCTACATATACATGCACCCACAAGTGAATGTGCATATACACAAAACATGTACACATACATAGAACACAAGCATAGCACAGACATGGAAGCATTAAAAAATAGAACAATAAATGAATGGAAAATTTTCTTTTTACAGAAAGAACACAAATGGCCAACAACTATATAAAAAGGGTTCAATATCACTAATCTCTGTGAAATTCAAAGCTGCACCTCAGTGAAACGGCATTGTGTATCAGTATTATTATGAAAATAAAAATAATGATTCACAAGAACATTGAAAAATATTGGCTAGTACACAGTGGGTAGGAGTGCCAGTTGCTACAACTATCATGAAATGTCATGCGGATTTTTTCAAAAAAATTAAAAATAGAACTACCATATGACTTTTACCAGTTTTGCACATGGAGAGAGAGAGAGAGAGAGACAGAGAGAGGCAGAGAGAGAGAGAGAGAGAGAAAGACAGAGAGAGAGACAGAGACAGACAGACAGACAGACACACAGACAGACAGACAGAGACAGTGATAGACAATGACAGACACAGAGAGACAGAGACAGAGAGACAGAGAGACTGGCATCACTATCCCAAAAACATTTTGGCCCTACCATGTTGCTTGTACACCATTCATAATAGCTAAGTCAAGGGGTGGAAACAGATGACTGCATAAATATGTATGTGTATATATATATATTAGCATGCATCCTTTAAAAAGAAAGAAAGCCTGTTATTTTCAGTTAAGGATGAACTAAGGGGACATATGAAGAACGAAATAAACAGCCACAAATAGACAATGCCTCAATTACATGTAGATCCTTATACTGGATGGCTGGATGGATAGATAAATAGATAGATAGATAGATAGATAGATAGATAGATAGATAGATCCTTATACTCATCAGAAGCTAAAGTCATCTGAGAGGAGGGAACTTCAATTAAGAAAATGCTTCCATAAGATCTGGCTGTAGGGCATTTTCTTAATTAGTGGCTGATGGGGAGGGCCCAGCCAATTGTGGGTGGTTCCATCTCTGGGCTAAAGGTCCTGGGTCCTATAAGAAGGCAGGCTGGGTAAGACATAGGGAGCAAGCCACTAAGCAGCACCCCTCTGGCCTCTGCATCAGCTCCTGCCTCCAAGTCCTTTCCTTGCTTGAGTTCCTGCCCTGATGTCCTTTGATGATGAACAATGATGTGTAAGCCTAAACTGAGCCCTTTCCTCCCTGACTTGCTTTGCTCATGGTGTTTCATCACAGCAATAGTGGCCCTAACTAAGTCAAACCTGGACAAGTCAAACTCATGGACCCGTTGATTACAATGGTTGTTATTGAGGATAGCAGAAGATCAGGTGAATAACAACCAAAGTAGATGAAGTTTGCTTTACAAGATATATAAATTCTGGGGCTGAGGAGCTGGCTTAGTTCGTAAAGTGCTTGTTGTGCAAGCATTAGAACTCAAGTCCAGATCCCCAGGGCTACATAAGAGTTGGTGCATTGGTGTGCATCAAGTGCTGACATAATACTGACATAATCCAAGAACTGACAGAGCAGGGGCAGATTCCTGGAGCTCACTTGCCAGCCCAGTGAGTTCCAGCTCACTGAGAGACCCTGGCTCAAAAAACAAGGTGGAGAGTGATTGAGGAAGTGAGGAAGACAACTGACTTCAACCCTGTCCTCCATACTCACAGTAGTAAACACACACACACACACACACACACACACACACACACACACACACACACACACGTTATATACTGTATTGTGCACTTGGAAATTACTAGAAAGTAGAACTTAAATACCCTCACCAAATAGCCAAAATGGTAACTAGATGAGAGGATGGATACATTTAGTTTGACAATGTAAACCTTTTCATATGCATAATTATATTAAAATATTATACCATATGCCTTCAACTTACACATTATTGGCCAACAATACCTCAGTAAAGCCTGAAAAAAAAGTTTAAAATTCCCCCTATTTAAAAAGACATGGAGAGACGTATGGAGAAGACTTCAAAACCCAAATGAGAAGCTGCTCAACTCGGGCCCATCTGCGGCTCTCTCTAGCACTATCCTCACGGTTGAGTCAGGGATCCCTGTTGCTATGGAAAGTGGTAGAAGTCTACAAAAATCTCATCTGTGAGTCTACAAAGAAATCACAAGGTGCTCAGATTCCAGAAGAAGGACGTGTCATCCTCAGTTCCCCGAGGAAGCCTACAGACTGTAAGTTGCCTAACTTGGAGGCATCTGAAGGCTTGGCCTTGTTGAATGATCCTTAACTAATTGTGGTCCTCCTCCTCCTCCTTGCTTTCCCCCACATTATCACAGACCCATATCCCTAACCCAGCATTCTCTTCCTTCTGCCTGCTACCCAAGAATCAGAGATATCCTGATAACATGAAACCTGCCCCTTCCTCCAAGGCCTGTAAGAAAGCCACCCCGCCAACTCTGCTTCATGGGCCTGGAGCAGTCTCATCCAAACCCCCACCATGGTATCTTCCTATGTATAGCACTGAGACCTGGATCCTCCTTGGAACTCCAACCATGCCTCTCCATCTATATTTTTGCCTATGGTGGTGGTAACTTCAAATAAACCTTTTACCCCAGAGGACAAACCTTCAGTGTCCCCCGGAACCTGAAACCTGGGACCAGTAAAGAAGGGCTTGTCTAAACATGATTAGAATTCCAAAAGGCAAATGCATACAGAATATGCTCTTAATCAGCCTTTCCCTCACAGAATAGAGAAAAGATGGTTTCCTCCTGACCACCAATCCCATTTTAGCTATTAAAAATGCTCTGTGAACAAGCCTACTCAAGCATGAGGCAGGACAACCACTAAAACAACTAAAGTTTATAAAATAAAATTGAATAAAGGCCCCAGCCAGCAAAATTTACAATTACTAAGATCTGGCCACATTTAAGAAAACAGCTGTAGACATGGAAATAAATTCCTTTCACAAAATCACGTAAATATTTATTTTTTTTCAGTAAAAGCACAAGTAAGTTTGTGGATTAAGGATTATTTTCCCTTCTTGTGCTACTCCTAAGCTGCTTAGTTGGCTGTGACTATGTGTGTCCTAGACGTAAAAGCCCATTTAAAACCTGAGGGAAAGGACAATTGATAATTTTCAGTAATGTGCAGGCGATGAAGCCAAAACAATTTAAGTCACAAAGAACTAACCTACTAGACTAGTACAGAAGTTCATGGAACCTAGCTCCTTTCCAATGAGATAAAGAAATAAAAAGGGTCTGTTGTCTATATGTTTGTTTGTATGGTTTAGATTCTAATAAAATGATACTTTGTCACAAACCATCCATATTGTAGTTGTTACCTGACATCCAACTGAAACAAAATTATTATCTATGTTGGACACCATACTTGCTAAATTGAAAATAGTATAACCCCTAAAATTATCAAATCAATGTCCAAGACTATGAGTTTTTCCAGTTTTTGTTTATAAACGTTGCATCCTGTTTCGTAAAGTATAGAATTTCTACCATACACTAGCACACAGTTGTAGACAAAGCTGCATGACTAGCTCTATAGTATTCTCAGCATGAAATTTCTACACGGTTATGGGGGAAATGCCTGTCTGAAATCTTAGACCCCCAGCACAATTGATCTGGAAGTAAGTTAGATATACAAAGAGGATGTATTATAATGTATAATCTTTTTTCTCTATTTTTTACTGACAACTATTATAAATTAAGCTATATCTATGTGCCAAACATTGTAGTAATTTTTATAGCTATGGAAAATGCCTATCATATAATCAGTGCCTTCATATTTATGGATGTTGGCATGTCATTTTATTCAAACATATTTCTGGTTTGTATTTCCTGGTGTAGAAGTCATCTGAGGGCACCTAGAAGGCTTTGAGGAGGTGAACCATTCAGGATGATGTGAATAGCATTGTAAGTACTTGGAAATAA
Source organism: Acomys russatus (assembly GCF_903995435.1). NCBI lineage: Eukaryota > Metazoa > Chordata > Mammalia > Rodentia > Muridae > Acomys > Acomys russatus. Next base: position 91,793,092 of record NC_067138.1, on the reverse strand, counting down.
ATAATTGCCTGCTTTTATTTTCCTATGTGTAATTCATTCATATATCTAAATTTAGCCTTATAAGAATATAGGATGTTAAAAGCATGAAGACCAGAAGATGAACAGTCTTCTGAAATCAACCTGGTTTGCTGATGCAAGCCACGATCATAAAGATTCAGCCCACACACACATTTGTTTGACAAAATTAAAAACTGATTTAGGATATAATTACAAAACATAAGAGCTAACGGAGCTCAGAAAACCTAAAACAGATTTCATGACCAGGACCAAGGTGAGGGTTGCCCAAGGTAAACACAGAGGTGTGTGCTCTGGACAGTCAGAAATTTGCTGCCTGCCATGCTTTTATTTACATGGTAGTAGAAGTGTAATATACTAACATTTCTCAGAAGTGACCGCCAATCACAGCACTTAATTAACATACCCACACCTAGGCTTTCATATATTTCAGTAGTTTTTTTAATAGATCAATTTGGACTATATAATTCCCAATGTCCTTAAGGGATAATATTTGTTTTAAGCTCCGGGAAAATATTCCATAACATGAAACACCTTGCCTGTGCTGGATATTTATAGTGTAGTGAGTGATTCTGCTACCAGTTATATAGAAAACAGCTGAAGATCTTTCCAGGAAGTAATTGATACAAATTATTTGAAAGCAAGAATGTAAATCATCCAAGGTTGTACTTACATCTTCAGAGAGCAGCAGAGACCACGCAAGTCTGATTGAGATATTGTTAGAAAACAGGTAGCCAAGCAACTGTTTGAAAAGGGTCCTTCCTTCAAAGGGATAGGCACATTCCTGAGGGAATCCCTTCTTTAGCTTTTGACAGGCTGGCATCTAAGTATTTGCTTCAGTGAGAGCTATTATGTGCTAACTTGAGCACAGGAGCACTAAAACTGGGTCATAGCTATATACTTCATTACTGACTCTACTGTCCCAAGCCCTGACAAAATATTTTTAACTTATACCCACCAACATAAAATTAACTTGTCTTTTTACTCATTTCCTCAACAAATCTAGGACAACATTCCTAAAGGGCAGGACTATGATTGTAATCATTCAAATGAAACTGACCTCCATTGGCGAACTACTTAAATGGCTGATTACAAAATGTGTTAGTCCCTTTTAGAATATTCTTGAATAGCTAAATTTTATAGAAATGATTGGACTTTAGTCTTAATTTAAAAAAGGAGGTCTATCTTAGAAAATATTTTTTTAAAAAAGATAGCAAAGCTTGGCTATCATTTTATTAGAATCGTAAGTGATTATTATTTATTGCATATGCCAGCTTGGGAACACATGTAGCAAGGTATATGTGTGTAAGTCTGATGTGTCTTTGTGTAGTTGGTTCTCTCCTCCACCTTTATGTTGGTTCTAAGGATTAAACTCAGGTTACCAGATTTGTACAGAAAATGTATTTACCCAGTAAACTTTCTTAATAGCTCCTTAATGGAATCTTTAAATATTATGACCATTCAAGAAATTCATATATTAAGATTGGTTTTGCCTTAGAGTACAATCGTTATATAGCTAACAACAACTCATACACACACACAATACATACAGAGAGAGGAGGGGATTGATTATACCACAGCATGAAGCTACCATTTCTGGGTAGGACACAAGCCAGCAAAGTACAAAGATGGAAGAAGAGACAGGAATGAGGAAGGTAGATGTGAATAAAGCAGAATGGTATGCACACATGTCCTGAAATGACCTAAACATGAGAACTGAGCCCCAACTGTTAGTAGCAGTGAAGAAACGTGTCCAAGTGTTATAAAATCATCCAAAAATACCAAATATTTAAAAATCTGTATTCCTCCTTGAAACCTATAGATTATTAAATTCTTGGTAATTAATTTTAACATAAAATGTTAAATGGGTTCCAGAAAGCACATCAATTATTGTTTTCTTTTATTGAAAATATATTTTCCAATATATTCTGGTTATATGGTTTCCTTCTATAATCCTTTCATCCCTCGCTATCTCCCCTCACTGATCTGATCCACCCCCTTTCCAGCTCTCACTAGAAAACAAACTGGCTTCTAGGGGATGGTAATAAAATAAGGTATAAGATACAGTAAAAACAAACTGATCAGAATAGGCCAAAAACAAATAGAAGAGAAAGAGTCCAATAACAGGTACAAGAAAACGATATAGACACTGACTCACATACACTTACACATTCAGAAATCCCATGAAAATACAAAACCAGCTTAAGAAGACAATCAATACGATCCAGGGCAATATGGAACCACTAGAGCCCAGCTGCCCTACTACAGCAATGCCTGGATATCCTAACACAGGTGAAAAACAAGAGGATTAATTTAGATTGAAAGTTGTAAAAATGATAGAGGCCTTTAAAGAGGACATAAATAAATCTCTTAAAGAAATACAGGAAAATACAATCAAACATGTGAAAGAAATGAATAAAACTGTTCAAGACCTGAAAATGGAAATAGATATAATAAAGTAAACATAAATTGAGGCAATCCTGGAGATGAAAAACCTAGGGAAGAGAACAGGAGCTACAGATGCAAGCTTCACCAACAGACTTTCAAGAGATGGAGAGAATATCTCAGGTGTAGAAGATACCTTTGAATAAATAGATATATCTGTCAAAGAAAATGTTAAACCTAAAATTTTCTAACATAAAATACTGGGACACTATGAAAAAAATCAAATCTAAGAATAATAAGAATAGAAAGAGAAGATTCCCAGTTCCGAGGCCCAGAAAATATTTTCAACAAAATCATAAAAGAAAACTTCCCCAACCTAAAGAAAGAGATGCCTATAAATACACAAGAAGCTTACAAAACACCAAATAGATTGAAGCAGAAAAGAAAATTCTCCCATAACATAATAATCAAAACACTAAATGTACACAACAAAGAATATTAAAAGTAGCAAGGGAAAATGGCCAAGTCACATAAAAAGGCACACCTATCAGGATAACACCCGACTTCTCAAAAGAGACTCTAAAAGCAAGAGGGGCCTAGGCAGATATATTACGAACTCTAAGAGACCACATATAGCAGCTCAGACTACTATACCCAGAAAAACTTTCAATCACTGTAGATGGAGAAACAAGACACTCCATGAAAAAAAAAAGTAAAGAATATCTATCCACAAATCCACCACTACAGAAGATACTAGAAGGAGATCTCCAACACAAGGAGGTAATTATACCCAGGAAAACATAAGAAGTAAATAACACCACATCAGCAAAACCAAAAGAAGATGGGAAACACACACACACACACACACACACACACACACACACACACACACACATACACACACACTGACCTTCAACATCAAAATAGGAGGAATTAACAATCATCAATTATTATTATCTGTCAGTATCAATGGACTCAATCCCCCAATAAAAAGTCACAAACTAACAGAATAGCTGGGAAAACAAGATTGATCATTCTGCTGCATACCAACATACCTCTGCAATAAAGATAGATACTGCCTCAGAATAAAGGGCTGGAAAAGAGATTTCTAAGCAAAAGGACCCAAGAAGTAAGCTTGAATACTCATTCTACTACCTAATAAAATAAACTTTCAACTGAAATTAATAAAAAGGGATGGTAGAGAACATTTTATACATGTCAAAGGAAAAATCCACGAAGATTACATCTTAATTTTAAGTATCTAAACACAAATGAACGAGCACCCACATCTGTAAAAGAAACATTACTAAAACTTAAATCACATATCTAGCTCCACATATTAATAGTGGGAGACTTCAATACCCTACTCTCACAAATGGACAAGTCAATGAATCAGAAAACAGAGAAATAATGAAACTAACAGATGTTATGAATCAAATGGACCTAATAAGTATCTACCGAGCCTTTCACCAAATACAAAAAGAATATACCTTTTCTCAGCACCTCATGAAAACTAATCCAAAACTGACCATATAGTTGGTCACAGAGCAAGCCTCAATGGATACAAGAAAACTGAAACAACTACTTGTATCTTCCAGAACACCATGGGTTAAAACTAGACTCCAACAACAGCAGAAACAACAAGAAAGCCTACAACCTCTGCTATGGAAACTGAACAACTCTCTACTCAACGCTCCAACAACAGCAGAAACAACTGAAAGCCTACAACCTCTGCTATGGAAACTGAACAACTCTCTATTCAACGCTCCAACAACAACAGAAACAACAGAAAGCCTACAACCTCTGCTATGGAAACTGAACAACTCTCTACTCAACACTCCAACAACAACAGAAACAACAGAAAGCCTACAACCTCTGCTATGGAAACTGAACAACTCTCTACTCAATGCTCCAGCAACAACAGAAACAACAGAAAGCCTACAACCTCTGCTATGGAAACTGAACAACTCTCTACTCAACGTCCACTGCGTCAGGGAAGAAAAAAAGAAATAAGAGAAAGACTTTCTAGAATTCAGTGAAACTGAAGGCACAACTTACACACAAACTTATGGAACACAATGAAAACAGTGCTAACAAGAAAGTTCATAACACTAAACAACCTCAAAAGAATTTGGAGAGATCTGATACTAGCAAGGTCTAGAACAAAAAGAAACAAACACACCCAAAAAGATTAGACAGCAGGAAATAATCAAACTCAGGACTGAAATCAATAAATTAGAAACAAAGAGAACACTACAGAGAATCAACAAAACAAAGATCTGGTTCTCGGAGCAAATCAACCAGATAGACAAACCCTAAGCCAAACTAAAAGGCAGAGAGACTATTCAAATTAACAAAATCAGAAATGAAAAGGGAGACAAAACAACAGACAGGAAAGAAATCCAAAGAATCATTAGTTCTTATTTCAAAAGCCTATACTCGACAAAATTGAAAAATCTAAACAAAATGAATGTTTTTCTTGATAGCTACCACTTACCAACATTAAATCAAGATCAGCTAAACAATTTAAATAGACTTAACCCCTAAGGCAATAGAATCAGTCATTACTAGTCATCCCCACCTCCAAAAAAAAAAAAAAAAAAAAAAAAAAGCCTAGGGTCAGATCATTTTAGCACAGAATTCTACCAGACTTTCAAAGAAGAACTAATACCAATACTCCTAAAATTATTCCACAAAATCGACACAGAAGGATCATGACCAAACTCATCCATTGAGGCCACACTTACTCTGATACCTAAACCACACAAAGACTCTTTGTTGAAAGAGAATTTCAAACCAATTTGCATTATGAACATTGAAGCAAAATACTCAATAAAATAATTGCAAACAGAATACAAGAGCACATCACAAATATCATCCACCATGATCTTCATTCCAAGGATGCAGGATTAGTTCAATATATGAAAATCCATCAATGTAATCTAACCCATAAACAAACTGAAAGAAAAAAAAACACATGATCATCTCATAAGATGCAGAAGAAGCCATTGACAAATTCTAACAAGCCTTCATGATAAAAGACTTGGAGGGATCATGGATACAAGGCACATAACTAAACACAATAAAGGCAATATACAGCAAGCCATCTGACAACATCAAAGTAAATAGAAAGAAACATAAAGCAATTGCTCTAATATCAGGAACAAGAAAAGGCTTTCCACTCTCTCCATATTGATTCAATGGAGTACTTGAAGTTTTAGTTAGAGCAAAGACAACTAAAGGAGATCAGGGGATACAAATTGAAAAGGAAGAAGTCAAAGTATTGTTATTCACAGATGATAGGATAATATATATAAATGACCCAAATAATTCTACCAGAGAACTCCTACGGCTGATAAACACTTTCAGCAAAGCACTTAGATACAAAATCAGCTAAAAAAAATGAGTAGCCCTCTCTTTTACAAGTGATACATAGGTTGAAAAAGAAATTAGAAAAACAACACTTTTCACAATAATATAAAATATCTTGGTGTAACACTTACCAAGCAAATGAATGACCTGTATGACAAGAACTTCCAGAAACTGGAGAAAGAAACTGAAGAAGATATTAGAAGACAGAAGATCTCTCATGCTCATGGCTTGATAGGATTAACATAGGAAAAACAGCAATCTTAAACAAAAGCAATTTACAGACTCAACACAATTCCTACCAAATTCCAATGTAATTCTTTACAGACATTGAAAGAGCAATTCTCAACTTCATATTGAAGTATAAAAAAACCAGAATAGCTAAAACAATCCTATGTAATAGAAGAACTTCTGGAGGAATCTCCATCCCTGATCTCAAGCTGTACTACAGAACAATAGTAATAAAAAAACAAAAGTTATTGGCATAGACAGGTAGATCAATGGAAGCAATCATAGACCCAGAAATAAATATACACACCTATCTATGGACACTTAATTTTTGACAAAAAACAAAAACCATACAATGGAAAACAGAAAGCATCTTCAACAAATGTTTCTGGTCTAACTGGATGGCTACATGCAGAAAAATGCAAATAGATCCATCCTTATCACTATGCACAAAGCCTTGAATTCATTGGCAGAGAACACAACTTCCTGAACAGAACACCAACAGATCAACATATAATACATGGAACCTCATGAAACTGAAAAGCTTCTGTAAGGCAAAGGACACTGTCAGTAGAACAAAATGGCAGCCTACAGACTGGGAAAAGATCTTCACCAACCCTACATGCAACAGAGGGCCTAATATCCAAAATATATAAAATTAAATACCAATATATCAAATAGCCCAATTAAAAAATGGGACAAAGAGCTAAACAGAGAATTCTCATCTGAGGAATCTCAATGGCTGAGAAGCACTTAAAGAATGTTCAATGTCCTTAGTCAAAAACATGCAAATCAAAACAACTCTAAGATTCCATCCTACACCCCTAAGAATGGATAAGGTCAAAAACTCAAGTGACAGCACGTGCTGGGGAGGATGTGAAGAAAGGGGAACACTCCTCCATTGCTCGTGGGTGAGAATGGGAAGATAAGATGCAGGGGATAAGAATCAGCATGTAACATGAATAAATTATAAGAAATACATTTAAAAAAAGAAAATGTGGTACGTTTGCAGAATGGAATACTGCTCAGCTATTAAAGACAAAGACATCATGCAATTTGTCAGCAAATGGAATGAACTAGAAAAAAAAATCATCCTAAGTGAGGTAACCAAGACCCCAGCAGACACAGTCAGCCACATGCCTGTGAGTAGGTACTTACATGCTCATGGGGACTATAGCTCTTACAGAATAAATTGTTCAAGCATTGTTGGATTGCAGTTCTGAAAATAGCTACCTGTTGATTATAGAAATTGTCAAAACTCTGAATACCACAATTTATCATATAATGAAGTTTTAAGAATACCACAGCAATATTTATTAGTATTCAGTTGGTTTGGAATGTCTCTGATGATTAGATAAATGTAATATAAAAAATGGTACAATTGGGTTTTTTCTTCCTAAGTCATGATAAGTATATGACATCAGTTTGCAATCAACATTGATGGCATACTTTTTATTCCAAAATTCCAAAATGATGTGCAATCAATGATAAATCAATATGCATGCCTTTTGTCTATAATAACTCATCAGTATTTAATGTAAATATATTCTCTAGAGATTTAAAGTACAGAACATACTAAGCTTATATCATATTTATTTTTTATAAAAAAATTAATGGTTTGCTTTTATTGTAGCAGAAAGATGTTTCATTCTGAATATCCATAATGCAGACTTAGGATCATCCTACTAAAATATAAGTCAATAAACAGGTAGAAAGGAAATAAAAATTACCCCAAGTTTGAAAAAAGTAGTTTTGTTCAACATATAATACCATTTGCCCCCTATGCTGTGCCACATACTACATTGACATTACAAAAGTGCTCAGCTGAAAAAAATTGTCAGTGTTTTGAAATGAAAATTATTTTTCCCAAGGAAATTCATAAATAAAATAAGTAAACATTGTTAGGTCAGCGTGGGTTCACTTAGAGTATAGGAAACAATACAAAAACTGTTTATCCTTTATCAGTTTACATTGATCTAAAATTTTTATTTATTTTATGTTTATGAATGTTTTCTTGCATGTATGTTTGTGATCCTTGTGTGTGTGGCACCTTCATGGGTCATAAGAGGGTACCAGCTCCTTTGGAACTGGTATTACCAGTGTTTTTATGCTACCCTGTGTGTCCGAGGAACTGAATTCAGGTCCTCTACAAGAACATCAGGTGTTCATAACTGCTGAACCATCTCTCTCAGTACCTGATGCTAATTCTTTATTATAGGATGTTTCATCAATAAAAATCCATCTGTTCTTTTTCTTATCTAATTTCTCATATAATTATTTGGGTATATATGTTCTGGTTTGGAATCTAAACTCCATAAATTTCCCATGTATTCCTAGGACGATATTACTGGGTGGTGACAGAGCTTCTTAGCGGTGTATCCTTCAGACTATTGATATTGTGTCCCAAAGGTGACGAAGGTGTGCCAGCCCTTCCTTTTCTACTCTTTCTGTTGCTCTCTGGCTGCCGTAGGTCAGAAACAATTGGGACCAACTGATCAAGATGGAAACCTCCAAAAGCTAAGCCAAAACAGAGTGTTTCCTTTATAGGTAGATTTGTCCCTTGTATTTGTTATAGTGGTTTGTTACAGTGTGTCACTATATGTGGTATGTAGTTCAATAAAGTTTGGTCACGTGTATATTGATGTACCAACTGCTACAGTCAAGACTCAGGAGCATTTTGTAACTATACAGGGCACATTTGGGTTGCCCTTGTATAGTCATGCCTACTTATTCTACCTGCTCCCCTCTGGACACTAGCAACGACTCTCTATCACCTTAATGTTAGCATCTTTAAAACGTTATGTGTACCTAAGAAAAACACAGAATTGTGGATAATGGCACATGGCAGCCTATTACAAATGCAACATTTTTATAATTTGTTTTATTCGTGTGTGTGTGTGTGTGTGTGTGTGTGCGCGCGCGCGCGCGCAAGGGCATCTGGAGTGCTTGTACCTTTATATATCAGAAAAGGAAGTCTGGCTTGTAAATTAGTGTCTAATCCCCTTCAGTCATCAAAATGGTGACATCGGGCTTAAACTTCCTGATAATACATTAATTAATTGCTCACACCATGCTGTTTTTCAAATAAACTACTTTCCATCTTCACCTATAATTGAACCACCACTGCTGCCAAATTTTACTTAAACAATCATTTGTCTATCACTCTTTCTCTAAGAAAGTCCCTTCTTAAATGACTATTCATCATACTCTCATTTTTTTCTTCAAACCTTACAAATATTCCTGACATAACAGCTAATCTTTTTTTTTTTTTTTTTTTACTATGCAATAATGTTTAAAACCCCATTTATTTTAAAGGACAAATAAATATAGTGGTAAGCAAACAGAGAAAAATGTTATTCACCAGAGATCCAAGATGGCAGTGCCGCGTGTGCATAATTGAAGAGCAGGGCACAAGTGAGAGAGGAACAACTAATAGGCATATGGTGGACCCCAAAACCCCAAACGTCTAGCTTTCCCAGGTGAGACAAAAGCCCATAGTGTGAGAAACTCTGTAGTGTAAACCCAGGTCACCTTGATAAACTTCAGAAAAACTCCAGGGCGCCAGCCAGCGCAGCCTCAGCTTCGGGCCTCTCGGCCACTCTCACAGAACAGAGACTTTCCAGATACTGCAGCTTGCAACCCCAACCTCTGACCCTCGCGTGAAGTGGTTACCTTCCGGGATGGGGCACACAGCTCCAACCCCAGGTGCCCACACTTACTGCCAGGTGGCTGAGACTTTCACCGCACTGTGGCTTGCGGACACAACCTCTGCCCTTCCCATGGAGTGGATACCTTCTGATACCCAGACAGGCAGATCCAACAGTGGACTGAGCTCCCTGAGTCGTGAGTAAGGGGTCTGAACACACTAACTGAGCACTGTGGCTGGGCAGTGGGATCTCATTAACCTTGGAGCAAGAAAGCCAGTATTGGGGCTGCGACCTCCAGGACTTCACTTTGCGAGAGAAGAGTCCCTGGACTCCTGAGGAGCCCACTTGGCACTCAGAATCATACAGCTGAGCAAAGACCCCCGCAAGCCCATTTGTACCACCTGCCAATCAGAGACCATTCCCAACAATCTGAGGAGGGCACTTTCAGGAACATCAAGCTTTCTGCCCAGGGCTATTCCTACAGTATACCCTGCTCCCTGCCCCTCCACCCACCTCTCCACATCCCCCTCACCCCCCCACCCCCCACCTCTCCACATCCCCCTCACCCCCCTACCCCCCACCCCCCCACCCTCCCCCACCCCCGGCCCGCCACAACTGCAGCTGGCAACAAGACCTACCAGCCAACACCATAAACAACCAAGAGGCTAAAGGCCAGCGTAAAAACACAAGCAACAAAAAGCAGAGCAATATAGCATCTTCAGAACTAGCAAGCAGCCCTGAGTCTCCTAACACAACTGAAACACAAGAAAAAGGCATTAAATCCATACTTATGAAAATGATAATGGAAGAAATGAAGGAAATCCTTAAAGAAATGCAAGAAGGTACAAGCAAGCAGTTTGAGGCCAAATAATACATAACGGCAAACCTATCAGAATTACACCTGACTTCTCAGCAGGACAATGAAAGTCAGAACACCTTGAAAGCCCTAGGGAACAAAGAAGCAGACACACCCAAGAGGTGAAGACTGTTGGACACCATCACCTAAGGGCTGAAATCAATAAATAAGAAACACAGAAAAAAATTTCAAAGAATCAACAAAACCAAGAGATGGTTCTTTGAGAAAATCAGCAAGATAAACAAACACTTAGCCAAACTAACTGAAAGCCAATGAGAGTATACAAAGCAACAAAATCAGAAGTTAATAGGGAGATATAACTATAGACACCAAGGAAATCCAAAGAATCATTAGGTCTTACTTCAAAAGCCTATGTGTCACAAAATTTGAAAATTAAAATGATATGGACAATTTTCTTGATAGATTCCACTTACCAAAGTTGAGTCAATATTAGGTAAACAAATTAAATAGCCCTATATCCCCTAAAGAAATAGACGCAGTCATCAAGAGGCAAAAGGGAGAGAGGGGCAATCAGGACAAGATGAGAGAGGGGACTACAATTGGGATGTAAAGTGAATAAATTAAAAATAAACAATAAAATTGTTAAAATGTTATTCATAGAATGTATGCAGGGATTTGTAGGGAGGCACAGTACAATTCCTTCGATTCTTCTCTTTGTTAAAGTTAAAAATAAAAAGGGGTAAACTTCATCTTCTGAAAGGAAACGGGATAATTGAGACAATCAACATAAATTAAAAATTAAAAAGAGCTTTATTAAAATTGCTCAAATGGGCCTCATAATCTAACTTGCTTATCTCAAAGGCACTTTGCCAAATGGTAGTTCATTGTACATTTCAATGCCCTGATGATCGGAAGGAATTCTATCTCCTTCAGGCTAGCCCTGACACAGGGTGACTTCATGAGAAATAGTTTCAACTGATGTGGCTCCTTGAACACCAAGTGACAATGACTTCACCAGGAAACTTGGCAAAAGACTGTGTACTTTGAGTAATGATGTCAAAGCTCAGCCCAGGAAATAACTGTGTGCTCTGCAATGTTGTCTTCAAAGGAAAAGAAACTGAGCATGCTAAGGAAAATAGATGAAAACACACTTAAATTTTAAATATATATATATATATATATATATATATATATATATATATATATCACTATAGCAGGAGTCATCCTTTAAAATTGCATCCTGAGGTTACCAAGAAGAGACTTGATACCCTATGAGCATATACAGGGGGAGGAGGTCCCCCTCAGGAACAGTCATAGGGGAGGGGAATAAGGGGAAAATGGGAGGGAGGAAAGAATGGGAGGATACAAGGGATGGGATAACCATGGAGATGTAACAAGAATAAATTAATTTTTAGAATCTTAAAAAAAAAAAAAAGCCTGCATCCTGTGGAGGCAGTTGTGTAGGGCGACTGGCCCCAGGAGTCTCCACAGAGATTGCAAGCAGATTAAGAAGTCTGAATCTTTGAATTGTGTGGAAGCGTATGCCAGACTCTCACACTGCTCTGTTTACCATCCCAATCACAACTCTTAGAAATTCAGATCATACTCGAGAGAAGGCTCACTTGACACATATCCAGTTGACCCTAGAATTTCGCTTCAAGATTTGATGTGTAAAGCTGAAAGATGAGGAATGGAAAATAAAAGTGGTTATCTTTAACCAGGTCTTGTTTCCATAGACAAATATCATAAGTAAAAATTGAAAAGAATATACCCCCCCAAACATGGCAAAAGACAGATGCAGCTTGTGTAAAAGGTACCCTGTGATTTGCATACTGAAGCTAAGCTTCCATCAGTGACTGTGATCTCAACTCTGCAAGTGTCTAGTCCTGCCAGCTAGGAGACGCTCTCAATACTGGAAATGGAAGTGACAGATGGAAAATCTGGGTCTAATCTGTGGCTCTAGCCCGAGTTGTGCTGTGTTTTATACTAGGCCTTACAAAACTCCCTTGTAGGCTCCAACTTTTCCAAACCTACTTTATTTGGGGTTCTTTAAAGACTTATACCTCCCTTCCAACCTGCCTACCCTAGACAGGAGAGAAAGGAGGTTTATGGGAACAAGGGAAGTAGGCCATGTTGGATTCAGTTACTGGGAACGATTCCCCTGTGTATCAGGATTTCAGCCGGCCAGCAATTCCACCAAAGATACTGCTGGAACCTGGAGCAACCAGAACCTGAAGCCTCAGCCAGAGCCCAAAGCCTCGAAGCCATCACTGAAACAGTTCTCTAGGAGCATCTCAAAGCAAAGTGACGAACAGCCAGACAACATCAAGACCCAAAAACCCAGTCCAGTTTTGGATTTCCTACCCATCTGAAGATATTCATAACTGATACACTGCTGGCTCCTGTAGTACCTCATAGACAGACTTGAAAGGTAAGTTCCTCACAGAAGATCATTAAAAAAAGCTCAGGGGAAGGTGAGATTCAGGATGCCATGATGTGAGATGAAGTAATAGTGTTGGGTAGAAGAACAGAAAAGACAGAAGTCAGGTTCAAATTAAAATTTTAATCGTGATTATGATACACTACAAACATTTTTAAAGTTACTATAAATAACTACCTACTTAAAGAACATCAATTAAACTTTTATTCATACATCAAAATCCAATGTTACAGTTCTCTAAGGTGAGAAAAAAAATGTGACCTTAAGTCATAGCCTACATAAAAAATAACATTAATCAAGTCACTACAAGTCTAAACACTGTGGGAACCTCTAAGTATGGGTTTAACTTTCAGTTTATCTTATGTGAGAACTTAAGTCAAACATTCAACATATTTATACATTCTCTGACATTTCCTTTTCACACATTTTAAACTATGCAGAGAATCTGTTGGAAAGGTAAAAGTAGCACTGGACCACATGGCAGTGGTGACCATTTTAAGTTGGTCTTCCTCAGGCAGGAAACTCGTATATATAGAAAGGGATGCAGGCTCAAAAGGGTCTAAATTCTCGAATGGCGGGAGATACTCAACTCAATAGTTTTATATCCTAGTTTACTAAATTGGAGCTAAGCCAAACTCAAACTAGGCAGAAATGTCAAGTATGACAATATTAATTCCTAACTGATATGATTTCCTCTTCTCAACTGTGACCTGAAACTATAAGGAGCTCAAATTTCTCATAGAATCTCTTCACGTTACCTTCTGCAATGGTTCACGCTGCTTATGCCAGGCACATCTCACATGGTCTTAAACATGGCTTTGCAGGTTGTCTTTCCTTTCCATGGGAAGAAATATGGGCTTTACTTTGATATAAACCCATGTTTTAAACCACCTTAGTTGAATTTCCCTGGAATGTAGTATACATAAAGCATACAATGACACAGAAATTGCAGCTAATTAATGTAATTAGGGACAAATAAAGGAAAGAACATTTTGTCCAATGCCCAACTAATGAGCTATTCTTCATCTTGGGATAGGCAAGTTATTTTGGCTTGGGACCTAGCCTAAAACACTGCTAACACTATGGGAATTTTTCTTGGAAGAAAAAAAACAGTCAACTAAAATAACCTTCCTGTAATAAAAATTAACATGATAAAGTTGGTCAGAAAACTTGCGCCTTCAATAAACAAGACTGCTAAGTATTTCCCAAGATGGAAGGGATGTTTCTACAAGTTGTTTTTTTCCTCCATTATCTCATCTGAACATTAGTGGAAAAACAGATCATAAACTCATTTACTGGGCTCTGCTGTCCTGCATTGTGAAGCACCACACTGCTGTGAGGAGGAACCCAGGCGGCAGATTTGTATGAAAGGAGGATTGTGCACTCCTGCCAACCATATCCAACTGAGGGGGGCAGTGAATGGAAAGAGGAGAAGTGACTAAAGATACCAAAAGGAGTAATGAGATGAAGTGGAAGGGAAGACAAGCAAGCAAGTAGCTGGTGAAGAGAAAACAAATGAGTCAATGTGCTTTGGTTGGTGGTGTACTCATTTCTTAGCGCAGTCACATGTACCACAAACTGGGCAACTCAAAATAAAGGGCTAGAAGTCTTTTTGTTTGTTTTTTGAGACAGGGTTGCTCTATGTAGCCTTGGCTGTCCTAGACTCGCTTTGTAGACCAGGCTGGCCTCGAACTCACAGAGATCCACTGCCTCTGCCTCCCAAGTGCTGGGATTACAGGCATGCACCACCACGGTGGGCCAGAGGCTAGAAGTCTTAAATCAACTATGTTTATACTTCTGAAGAGTCTAGAAAACAATACTTTCTCATCTTTTCTTGGTTTGTAGAGGGTCCTGGTAACCCTCTATGCAACTTAATTTGTAGCTACCTCACACGGCTCTTTGTCTCCATCTTTGCACAGCCTTCTCTGCATCTCAGTGCATTTTCTCCTCTGCTAAGGATACAGGTCACTAGATTTCTGGCCCATCCTAAATCAGTACAACCTCAGCTGAATAACTTCAACCAAATTATATTAACAATGCCTCTTTTCCCAATAAGGATCAGGCTGGAGCTTTAAGTGGTACTGAACCAGGGGACTGGGAGGAGAGACTATTAACCTGAGAACAATGGAAGGCAGAGGACCTATCTGGCTTGTCACCTCTCTGTCCACTGAAAATGGCCAGAGCTATGAACAGCCTACAAACAGCACTCTAAGCAGTTCAGAGGATAAGAAAGTCTACTAGCTTACTCTTCCATGGAAAAATACCTGAGTCAAACAATTAAAAGAATAAAACATTTATCTGAATTTATCCAATCCATGGTGTCTTGCCTCTGTTGCTTTGAGCTTATAGTGGCTCTGCACACCTAGTGGGAGTGCATAGGAAGCCTATTCACCTCAAGGTAGCTGGGCCTCAAAACCCAGAGAGAAAGGGGTTAGAGTCCAAACAGTTCTTTCAGGGGCAGACCTTCCCCCCAAGGAACTAATTCCCTTCCAGTAGACCCATCTCTCAATGGTTTCCCCTCTTTCTAGTATAGCCACAAGCTAGGGGTCAAGCCTTTGACACAAGGGACTCGGAGACACAGTCAAGGTCTAAACAATAACAATGCAGGTTTCAGACAATAAAAATTCAAAGGTCAATGATGCCAACAATTATGCTGTGTGTCTTTCAGAGTCCATTAGCTAAAGCATAACAGGGACAGGAAGAAGAAGGATGTGACTTGGGAATAGCACCGTCAGTGTATGGAGCCAGAACAGGTAGAAGTCTGTTTTATGGGAGAGGCATTGATTCTCCAGCAATATTTTCAATGCTAGGAGTGTGTAGTCTATGAGCTCCATAGGAACCCTTTGCTAGTTTTTACATATTTAAATAGGCCTCTCACCTCCATGTGCACATGCACATGTATATGATCATGTCTACCACACACACTAAACACCTATCCATCTTTTCACCTTACTTAATTCTGTTTGCAGTTTGATAGCAATCTAGGAGACTGAGTTATATATTCTGGATGATATGACAGCTCTATGGTTTCAGCTTGCACATGGTCATAGTCACAGTTCATGGCCACATGAATAGGATGATCTTCACTGCTCCAAGTTAATGAAAAAAGAACAGCTGTGAATAGAATACTTAGCATTCATGTATAAGGCAAGAGAAGTCAATAATAGTCCATTGTTGCTCACAAAGAAACCCAAGAGACAAAAATGGAACAAGAAAACTGAGTTATCAATAACATGGTGCCTCAGCAGTCAAGCCACTGGCATGGGTACAGTCAAGAGGACTCCCATGAGGAAGGGAATTCACTGTAGATTTGGCTTTCCTCTCCTTTTCAAGCCTTTTATTTGATTCAAGGAAATGCAATCTCAGGAAGTTCATGGTTCTAAGAAAATCACACTATCAAGAACAGTGGCAAAAAAAAAAAAAGAACAGTGGCAACTCTATCAGTACCATGAATACTCTCAATACTACATTCAGTACAACTGAACAAACAAAAATGCTCAAGACTAGTTCACATTATTCTTTAAGTATGGGTCATCAGGCAAGAGGTTTGGACCACGTTTCTGCAAAACACTGAAGTCATATTTCCTAAGGGTTTCTTGAATTACACCAAGAAACAGGACAAGGTAAATTTTATTAAGAAAAATGTTAACTTTCTGTGGAAGGAAGTATTTGATTTGTAATATAGTAGTCACATTGACAACTATGAATCCCTAAGCTTAATAAATGAATGATTTACATTTTTCTGTGGTGCTCAGTTGTCATTTGTGAAAACATCAGTGAACAATTTTGAAATCTTTTCATTGAAGGCTTTCAGATCTAAAAATTCTAAAATGAAAATAGAATTAAAGAACACAAAATTAGAAAAAAAATTAGAGATTCCAACAAGCAATGTGTCTACAATCCTAAATTTGTAGTTTTTCAAAATTTGGGCAAAGAAAGTAAATTAAGAAAGGAAAATACCCTTTTCATACTATTGATAGTGTGGCCTGCAGATTCTCCTATTATGGATCCTGTGACAATTTCCTAGTCCCCTATAAGTGAATCATTTACTCTCTACCTGCATTATTATGAGTTGTAAAAGCTGTTTCTCTTAAAGGATTCTCAGAGGTTATATTTTTCTTAATGAGGTTTCACAGACTTTTATACTTGTGCTTTGCAACAGGTCTGGTGGATAACGGGTACCACTTACATTATTCCTCCTGTACAAGCAATGCTCTGTGATCAACCTCATACCAAGAACGCATATATATGTACACCTACACGATAATTGTCAGGAGTTATTTTCTGAGTTAAAGATGCTTTGTTATACTAAAGTAGTCTGGTAGCTAGTCTTTCAACATCTAAAGCCAGACATCATTTGAAACTTTTCTGTAGGATTTGTGAGGGATATTGCAAAGTATAAAATCCACACTGGGAAAGTTTCCCCTTGAATGGTCAGGCCCAGAGCATGGCTTTGTTTCCTGAAAAGTGTGTAGAATGAACAAATAAATGAAGATATGAGTGCATTTGAGCATCAGCAGCAGTGGGAAGAGCATGTGGAATTTACAGCAATGCACTGTGTCTTGGGATGCAGCTTTCTGCACAGGGCAGCCCTTGATTTGAAATATCATCAAAGTACCCTTCTACCCCACCCAAGTAATATAGACAGTGCATTATCAGTGTGATGTCAAAACGGTCTGTGGAGGGGCTAAGAGTGTAGCTCAGTTGGCAGAGTACTAACCTAGAAAACAGAAATGCCCGGGTTTGATTCCCAGTATCCCAGAGGCCAGGAATAGTAGTAGTACATGCCTATAGCCTCAGGACTTGAGAAGAGGCAGCCTGAGGGAGGATCAACATTAGGATAATTCTCCTCTACAAGGAGCTCAATACCTGCGTGGACTGGAGAAGCTCTGTAGAAAGTGACAAATGTATCATCCCAATTATGTGAAAGAGTCACTGTCTGAACAGAGGTAGACAGGGATAGGAGAGGAAAATAGTTATGGAAGGCTAAAGCAGGGAGCTATCTAGTCAGGAAGATTCTAGAAGACCAAAATTTGGCAGATCAGAGAGGAAGACACAATCACATACTTGTGTGAGAATTAAGATACCACAACTAAGATTACAATAAGGAGGCAAATACTAGACTAGCCAGTAAATTTTGTTGGGGTCATAATCTTCCATAGCCAATTAGATGTCAACTTCACAGCAAGCAAAGCAAAAAGCCAAATAGGTTAAATGCTTGCAAATACAGAGTTAAAACTTTCAAAAACATATTCTATGGGGGATATTTGATCCCTTTAGGGTTAAGAATTTGTTCACAAACCAAGAGCAAAAGTGTTTCGCAGAGAAAATATATAAATAACGTATCTGTGATGACATAAAATGTAAAACATCAGAAAAAAAACATTATGACAGTTAAAAGGCAGTATTCATCTAGAAGGGTGCGTAGAACATGAAAGTGAAGGGTAGTTGGTATAATGTGGGAGGCCAGCATGCCCAAGTACCTGAGTTGAATCCCCAGCACTGTGCATTTTTTAAAGAAAATAATCACTAAAGGATTTGAAACCACACAACACCAAGACTTCCTACACTTCACTAAGAAGGTAGGGGAATAAACAAAGACAGCAACTATAAAGCACAGCAGAGGATCCTATACTCTCTACGAACCATACAGAAAATAGTATCTCCTCCCAACGGGGGAAGATGTAGAAGACCCCTGTTGTGATAAAACACAGAAGTCGTAATTTTGGCAGTAACAACTTGTCAATCACTAGTATTGATGCAGGAAAAAGAAATTACTACGGGAAACTGGCAACATACACTAAAAACAAAACAAAACAAACACCTGCCTCCTAAGACTAGGTAGCTCCACAGGTCTGTATCCACTTTGGAAAACTCCACAGAGGTGGGCATGGATGGATGTCAAAGATGGCCTCCATCGTAGCAATAAAGAGAACATGTGCTGAGCATGTCTGTTTTATCCTTCTCTCAGAGAACAATAACCTTGGACTAGGTGCGCTACTGCTTTCCTGAGGCGTTGCACCCTCCTCAGTTTTATTCTAAAATATTTCTCATATAGTTAAACAGTCATTTAATTAAACTCACTTTAGTTATCCAAAACCATCTGTTTCCAATTGTGACCCCCAACAGACATAAACCTACATGTTTATTAGTAGCTAAATGCCTACACTCTGATGCACTCATGTAAGTGAAATATATCATTAAAACTCAGGAACTGTATCTCTTTTGTATCAGTATAAATAGATGACAAAATGATAGTGTAAAATAAATACAGAAGTTAAGAAAAAAAAAACAATTGTTTCATGTTGTGTTATAAAACATATGTAAATGTATATATAGAGAGAGATAAATGTTTAAAAGACAGATGGAAAGAAACTCAAGGGATCTATAATAGTTCTTCCAAGAAAAAAGCAGAGTAGGAAAATAGGCTAATGGAAGAAATTTATATAAAATTTGTTTTATATTTACTCTAGATGTTAGGTCTATAAGTATTGTACAGTATTATCTGCACCACTATTCTTTTATTTTATATTTTTAAAAGTAATTTTACAAAACAGTTTTTCAAACTGAAAACACATTTTTAAATTTGGAATGTTTATTGATTATTTGTTAATTTATATAACGTATTTGATATTCCCTCCATTCATCCTCTTAGTTCCCCCCAGATCCACTTCCACCTCCCTGCATTGCCCAATTCCGTGCTCGTTTTCTTTTCTTTTTCTTTTTTTGACTTTACTTTTACCTTCTGCAGGCACGCACGGCTGCTGTGAGTTCAGAAGTACAATGATCCTCTCATGCCTAAAGACACTATTTAGGTCTGTCCTCCCAACCTTTAGCTCTGGACATCTTTCTTCCTCTCTTCTGTGACAGTCCCTACGCCCTGGAACCCTGGGTAAGATAGATGTCTAATTTGTGGATGAGTGTTCTAATGGTCACAGTCTCTTCACTTTGACCAGCTGTTACCATCCACTGCACAAAGAACCATCTTTATAGAGGATTGAGCACTAGAACTACGTGGTAAGACCCCACTGCTGAAGTCACCACACACTTTGGTCACAGGACATAGAGAAATCAAATTGGTACTGATCAGGAAACGTCTATCTGCTGGCTAGTGTTCACAGTACTGGAAGGGGCTATGGTACTTGCTGGCAGACAGGAGTCAACAGTACCCAGATGAGGATCCTATAAACTAAAATAGTGGCTGCATGGCATCATAAATATTTTGGGGTAGCCAGTTTGTGGTTGGATTTAAGATCTGCTTCCAAGGAGGAAACACGTGTCTGTTACTGTAAATCTAGTTAACTTCTCTCTTAGTTTTTTTTTTAAAGCTGCCATTACTATAGTAGCAGCATATAATAAAGTTGTGGAAGAGTGTGGCAGTTAATACTGTCAATTGATGATCAGACATAGAATCACCCAGGAGCTAAGCCTCTGGACACACCCATGAGGGACTTTCCTAATGAGGTTAGCTGAAATGGAAAGACCCACCCAAACTACGGGTGGTGCACCTACTGTGAGCTATAGTCATTTTCCTATCTACTTGCGACCTATTGGGAGGTTACAGGTGCCATTGCTGCTATCATCCTTTGCTGATATCGAATCCTGATCTTTAATCTTCCAGCAAAGACCGCCGAAGAGTGGCTCTCCACGAATCCTCCAAGCCTTCAGCACCTCATGGGGATTGATAAGTCACCAAGCCTCAGGGACCAAGCAATGACCAGGCTTCCAGACTCTCCATCATGAAGGTAGCTACTGCTGGACAACCAAACTGTAGTGTGCATTCTAATTTAATATATTACCTTTTACTACATAGCCATAACATCAGTTCTGTTACCATAGAGAATGAATTAGTAGTGATTGTGGTACCAGGAGTGGTTCTAGAGAAATAGAACTATAAGGATAAATTTCTCCTGTGAGCTTGGTGGTATTTGGAATTGTTCTCCAACTTAATGACATGTGCAGTTATCTGATTGCTTGGAAAGAACTGAAAACCCATGCAGTAAACTACTTAAAGAACTATGCAGGGTAATTGAATTTGTTATGTTCAGTTCACCTTTATAAAGAGCAAGGAATTTAGTGGCTCTGCATGTACAAATTATGAGAATTTGTGGCAAAGTAAAACATAAAATCATGCTGGCTGGTTGTTTCTAGTATTTCTGGATAAAGTGACAGAAAACAAAAGAATGAGCTGAGAAATAGAATTTCCAAACTCTAGATGCACATAAATAATATAAAGACTTCTAAGTGTGCCTGGAAAAAAGAAGCTTCTCTCCCGCAGCCACAGGACACAAGTTTCTGAAAATATACCTAAAACCCCCATAATATCACTGGCCGCCATAAATGGTATATGAAAAAGCCCTCCCCTCAAGGCATCCTAGAAGTCAAAGGCACTAATTGGGAAACAGTGGGTCCTGTAACTCAGGAGAACAACAAGTAGAAGGATCCGGAAGAGGACATTGAACTCTTACACTCAAATGGGTATGTTTTGCCTGGGAAAATGTTCTCCCCATCATCATCAAGAACTGTATCCCCATCTATAGGGAATGAGTGGAGCCCTAAACAAATGTGCATTGTTGACACAACCATGGCCATGTCAAGGACCCCAATGCCTCAGGCCAGAGGCAGTGGCAAGGCTTTCCCCAGGTGAAGCTCAGAAGGATGGAAAAGCCTCCCACAGGTCTGAATACAAATGCTAACAATGTGTACGGAAAATGTTTATTCCAGATTTTCTCCTCATACATTTGCAGCCCCGAGACTGCTCCTCTATAGAGACTGCTGCTGAGGTTAGCTAAACCTGCCCCCCTGTCCTGCTGTGTAGCCCAAAACCCATGTCCTCATGCACCTGCATGCAACAACGCCATCTTCCTGTTCAATAGTATATGATAAAAACACACTGAGCTTCAGGGGATGGTGGCTTCTCCATCAGAGAGCCTGGGCCAGCCAATCTGTTTTTCTCTGCTCATTTCCTGGTCCTTTCTTCATTCTTCACTGCTCCTGGGTTCATTTTGCAGCTCTTGCTGTATTCTGTGAAGAGATTATTTGATGGGATGGCTGAAGTATAGGAGAAAAGATGATATACTGTGAATAAGCTTGAGTTCCCTGATATCACAGGGCTTGGTGTTGATAAAGGGATATGAAGACTTAGGAATTTGGAATGTTTAAATGGGTTTGTGGTAAAAACTCCACTCTTCCTGATCCTCTGGCTCTTACAATCTTTCTGCCCCCTTTTCCACAATGTTCCCTGCGCCTTAGGTGTGAGAGTGTTTTGAACATGTATCCACTGGGACTGGCCCCCACAACTCTAGATTTTGGTTGCTTGTGGTTTTCTATAGTGTTCTGCATCTCTTGCAAAAAGAAATCTCCTTGATGAAGATGAAGCCTATATAAATTTGTGGGTATAAGGACAAATGTTGGGTCTGGAGAGATGGCTCAGAGGTTAAGAGCACTGGCTGCTCTTCCAAAGGTTCCGAGTTCAATTCCCAACAACCACAGGTTGCTCACAACCATCTATAATGAGATCTGGTTCCCTCTAAACCACTATATACTTAATAAATAAATCTTTTTTTAAAAGGACAAATGTTTACAGATTGTTGTTAAGAATGTAGTGATGGATTAATAAATTAGTGGTGGTAGATTCACCTCCAATAACCATGACTTTACTATCACTGACTAATTATGTAGGTTTCTAGTACTAGCCATAATTTCAGTCTTGTTGAGTGAGTTTTAAGTCCAATTTGAGATGTGTTGGTTACTGACAAGGTTCGTGTGCCGCTACTGCACTATTAGGATTATTGAGTCATGATGGTAATTGATGTGGTTCATAGGCATCGTAGATAAGCAGGACACTTGGTTGTGTCTCTCCTTTGGAAGGTTCTAGTCAATGAAATTTTGTCCTCTGGGAAGGGGACATTCAGGTCAGTTCCAGCTTAAGGGTCTCTGAGCCCTGTTTCTGAAGTGCATGTTGTCTTCAACCATGGGAACTCACCTTCTACCTTAGGAGAAGGAGTTTTAAGCAAAGGCAACAACATTAAGCTATATGTTTTGAGAGTCTCCTGGACAGCACTGGTAAACAGCTCAAAAGAGAACTTCTCATGTCTGATATTCGAGTTTTGGTAGGTGGTCTTTGGCTGTTGGAAGCTGTGCCATCAGTCCAGTGTCTCATAGTAACATCAAAAGCTACACCCATAAAGTCTCACCAACATTATTACCCAACTGTGAGTAGAATAAGTAAGGATGAAACCAATGGACATGACTAAGTGGATGTGGGGACAGCAACCCTACACAAAGAACTGTAGGCAACTGAGGAAACTGGGAGCAGGAAGGAAAGGTGGTCCAGACCACCCCAACTGATTATAGAGTGCCAAATAGCAGTCCTGAAAATATACATTCAAGTAACATTATAGCAACTGAACAGGTTATATTTAGGAATATATATGTATATACATATACATATATACACGCAATAACAATTAGTGGAAAAAAAGAAGGCATGAATTTGAAGGAGAGTGAAGAGGAGTATATGGGAGGGAGGAAAGGAGAAATTTAAGTTATTATAATCTCAAATTTAAAAACATATTGAGACCCAATCTTCACAATGTGTGGGCACAGTATGCACTCCCTTTACAAAGCTGTAAGAAGCATATTTCTGAAAGGGGCACCAGAATGTGTGAAGAATTCTGTAATTGATAATCTCCTAATATAATATCTTGCAGCAGGAGATACTGCTGCCCTATCAGATGGTCTAAGTGCAATGAGTCTAATTGAATCTCACGGTAGCAAGACTCAAATGGCAGCACCAAGTTGTCAAAGGACAGGGGTTAAGTAATTGCTGCAATGTACATCATAGGTAAGGCACTACTACTTGTAGTTACAGATCCAAAAACACTTCGAATTAAGGGAAGGCCAGTTCCTCTTGAGAAAGGACTTTGCTACAACACTGAAAAATGTTAATATTAATCTTTCTCCTGCTCTTCATCCAATGAGCCAAAGCTAGTATATTTGGCAAAGGGAAACAATCAGGCCCTTCAGAGCCTACTCAATACAGATTCTGAATTGACATATTCCAGGATCTTCCACAAGCACTGTGCCCCGTCGTTTAAGCAGGAGTTTATGGCAGTTAAGTGATCAGTGGATTTTTATTCAAAGTCTGGCTCACATTGGGTTTAACAAGTTCCCAAACTCGTTATAGCTATTGATTCAGCCCCAGAATGAGTAACTAGGAACCATACACATAGTCTGAAGACTCGTCACACTGGTTACCTGATGTGTAGAGTGAAGACTATTACAGTGGGAAAGGGCAAATGGAAGCCATTGGAGCTGCACCTACCAGGGAGAGTAGTGAGCCAAAATCAAACTGTATCCCTGGAGGTATAGCAGAAACTGGTGCCACCATCAAGGACTTGGAAGGTGTAGGGTGGTAGTTCCCACCACACCTCCTTTTAATTCTATATGGCCTCATCAGAAGGCAGATGAGTCACAGAGAATGAGAGGTGATTATAACAAACATAAGTAATGACTTTAGTTGCAGCTCCTGTGTCATATGTGGGTTCCCTATTTCAGCAGATTAATGCATCTCATTGTACCCACTATGTAGCAAAGGCTTTTTTCCATACACGTGCATAATGACCATCATGAGTAACATTTTTTCATCTTGTGTTTTCCTCAAAGGTCCAATAATTCCTAAGCTCTATGTTATAACTCAATTGACAGAGATCTTGATTGCCTGTCTCTCCCTCAGCATACCCTGCTGGTCCATTAAGGTGACAAAATGATAATATGATAAAGCAAGCAGGAAGTAGTCATCACTCTGGCACTGCTTATAAAGCACATGAGCACCACATAATGGGAAATAAATCCAACCAAAATTCAAGGGTCTGTTACTTCAGTAATATTTTTTAGGAGCCTAGTGATATAGAGCACGCACAGATATCCCTTCTATCATGAGAAGAAACTGTCACACATGGCTTCTCCCACCTCTTAAAAGAAGCACATGACTGAGCAAGCCTATTAATATTTTTGGAGACAGCAAATTCCTCACTCAGATGTGTTACTCCAACCCATAAACCAAATGACTTGGAAAGCTGACAGTTTTAAATGGAAGCCATAAAAGGTAAGGGCTCTTCAGCAGGTCCAGGCTGCTGCTGAGGCTATTCTGCAGTTCAATCATGTGGTCCCGCATACCCAATAGGATCTGAGGTATCAGGGGCAGGTAAGGATGTTGTCTGTAGCCTTTGGGAAGCCTCCATAGGTGAACAAAACTAGAAGCCATTGGGATTTGGGAGTGAGGTCCTGCCACCATCTGCAGATAGCCATTCTCCCTTGATAGACAGCTCTTGTCCTTAGTTGGGCCAGAGTGGAGACTGAATGTTTGTCAATGGACCACCAAGTTACTACATGAACTGAGCTGGTCATGTGACCTGTGTGTTATCTGGCCCACCAACCATGGAACTGAACATGCACAACATCGGTTCATCATCAGATGGGAGAGAACTATTTGTGATCAGACCAAACAGGTCATGACAGCCCAAGAAAAGTATATGCTGATGTTGCGCAAATTCCTATGGTTTCTACTCTGGTTGCAATGCCTCTCTCTGCAAACACGTCATTGTAGACGGATGGAATATGCTTAATGATCTGTTCAGTGAGAAAGAGACAGCTGAGGTCTGGCCTACAGATGATTCTACATGCTATGCACAAACCACCCAGAATAACTCTGAAGGATACTGGTACTAAGAAATCTCTATGGTGGGAAGAACTCTGGTCAGTGCACATGGTTATATAGTTGATTAAATAAGAAATTTCTAAATGTATAATCATTTATTGATTCATGAGATATAGGCAATTATTTTGTCGGATGACCACCAGGGGCATGAACATAGCAAGATTAGAACACTGGTGATAAAGGCATTTGGGGGGAATTATGCTTTTAGAACTTTCCAGATGCATAAAGGACAACAATATGATTGTGTCTCCTATAGATGCTCATGAAAATGTGATTTCAGTAAAGTTAGGGTTCAGTAATCAAGTAGATAGGACACCCCATTCTGTAGATAGTAGTCACCCTCTTTCCCTGGCCTTTTTACCCTTTGCCCAGTGGGCCTATGTTTAAAGTGGTCATGGTGGGCATTTAATGGCATGAGCTTCCACTCACCAAAGCTGGCATGACTGGAGCTCCTGGTGAGTCACAAACATTCCACCAAGAGAGAGTAATATTGAGCCCCTGGGATGGCAGCATACTCTGAGGTAACCAGCCACAGACTAGTGTGAGGTGTAATGGATCATTTCTATCACAGGAAGGGCAATACTCTGTCCTTATTAGAACAGATTCACTGGGTGTGGATTTATCTTTTCTGCATGTAATGCTCCTGCCAAAATCACCATCTATGAATGTACAGAATACATTATCCACCACCATGGTATTCCACACAGCATTACTTCTGACCAAGGAATTCACTTCAACCCCTAAGTGTGGCATTGGTCTTATACTAATGGAATTCACAAGTCTTACACAATCAGAGTTCTGCTTTGTACACAGTGTACACAATGTGCGTTCTCTACAACCAGAAAGGGAATCAGCTATCCTGCTAGAGTGGTGGAGTGGCAGTTACAGTTATAGTACCAACTAGGTGGACATGAACTGGAAGGCTGGGGCAGGAGGCTGTGCACATACTATGGATCAGCATCCAACACATAGAACTATTTTTCCTATAGCCAGGATGCAAGGATCTGGGATTGAAGGAGTAGAAACTGGAATGTTTCCATTAACCATCACCCTTAGTGACTCACAACAAAATCAAATGCTTCCTGGTCCCATGACCCTATTACCTAGAAGTCTTGCTTCCAGGTGGGGAAATATTTTTTAAAAAGAGAAAAAAGATCCAAAATAATAAATATCAGAAATGGGAGATAGTACAACAAATACCAATGACATTCAGAAGATCATATGGACATATCTTAAAACCTCTATTCAACTAGATTGGAAATGAAAAAAAAAGTTAGATGCATACAAAATACCAAAATTAAACCCAGACAAAATAGATAACTTAAGCAGGCTTGTAACCAGCAATGGGATTGGAACAGAAATAAAGTGGACAATAAACAGCCCAAGAGTACATGGATTCATCTCAGAATTCTATCAGAACTTCCAGGAAGAACTACTTTCAATACCACTCAAATTACTGCATAAAATAGAAAAGGAAGAAGGTTTCCAAACACTTTTAGTCCCAAGTGCCAAAATCATGTCAAGACATAACAGAGACAATTATAGATTTTTTTTTAAATTCTCAATAAAATACTTGCAAACCAAATTTAAGATCATCACAAAAAGATCACCATGACCAAGTTGGTTGCATTCTAGAGACTTAGGAGATTCAACATAAATAAATCAGTAAATGAAATCCAGCACAGAAATAAACTCAAAGACAGAGATCACATGATTATCTCTATAGATACAGAAATGACCTTTGACAAAGTCCACATCACTTCATGCTAAAAGTCAGGGGAGGCGAGGGATGGAGGAAACATACTTTACCATAGTAAATGTTATGTCCAACAAAGCTATGGCAAATAGCATGCTAATGAAGAAAAACCCAAAATGTTCCCAGTAAGATCAGGCTGCTGAAAAGACCTATATGGTAGCACATCCAAGAACATGTGAGTTGTTCTCGTGTGTGTGTGTGTGTGTGTGTGTGTGTGTGTGTGTGTGTGTGTGTGTGTGTGTGTGCATGCTGGGGAAGAGAGTGATGATGCATCAACTAGAGTTTAAAATTCAGATTCTTCCCAGGTCATGTGGGAAGAACTGGCTTCCAGAGGAAGGTCACCCAAACATCTTCCAGTGCTAACAAGGCACCAGAGCCATAAGCCCATCTAACTATCAGTTTAGCTGGGCTCTTGCGAGCATGTGATGCAGTTTTCTGTATCACATCAGTGTTCAGATGGGGCAAGTTTCATCAAACAAAAGATAATGCCAAGAATTTCTAAGCATTGAAAAATAACTGAGAATGATTGATAATTTAAGCAGTTGGCAATTTACTGGTGTACATAAACACACAGTTATTGTATATTTACACATTACATACCTACAAGGAACTATTTTAAGTGTACAATTCAGTGCAGTCTGGTGGCGCAGGCCTATAATCCCAGCACTCTGCAGGGCAGAGGCAAGTGGATTGCTGAGCTTAAGGCCAGACTAGTCTACAAAGACAGTCAGAGCTACACAGAGAAATATTGTCTCAAAAAGAAAAGTGTATGATTCATTGGTTCATTGGTGTGAAGCACACTGAAAACTTGGACAATTATCATGTCACTATTTCCAAAATCTTTCATTATTACAGGTGGCCTACCCCCATAGAATAATAATCCCCTATTCTCCAGCCCACTAATCTCTCATTTTCCATGAATCTATTTTTTATATGCCGGATCTAGGTGTAAAGATATTTGAAAATACAAAGTATAGTTCTATATTTGAAACATAAAAAGTAAATTTTGCCTCCTCAAATTGAGATGTTGAAATTCTAACCCCCAATGTGATGGCTTTAGGCAATGAAGCTTGGGCGGGTGATCAGCATCCTTACCAAAAGGATTGTAGGAACCTCCCTCACCCTCCCATCCAGTGAGGTCAGAGTCAGCCACCTATGCATTAGGAAGCAGGCCCTCACCTGACACCAAGGCAGCCAGTGTCTAACTTCCAAGCCTCTGGAACTATGGGATATAAGTTTCTGTTATTCATATGCCACTGTGTGGTAGCATTCGCTCTAGTAGATCAGCTTTGCTAAAATGTATGATCGCCAGCTTCCTCTGATCACGCATTCACCAGGGACAAAATACTATATCATTTTCATTTTTCTCTTCATTGTCTAATACAGTGTATTCAAAATATATTTTCTACATAAAGGAATCAGTAATCATACAGAACTTTAAAAACTACCTGAATCCTAGGAGAGGCAGAAGCAGGTGGATCTCTGAGTTTGAAGCCAGCCTGGTCTACGAAGCTACACAGCAAGACCTTGTCTCCAAACAGAGAAACAAAAATACCTGAAAAAGGGATGGGATAACCATTGGGATGTAACAAGAATAAATTAATTAAAAACAAACAAACAAACAAAAAATTACCTGAAAAAAATAGTAAGCTCCACTATACTCTGGATTTTTTGTTAAATAAAATAAAGCTCCCTTTGAGATGAAAATTTACATATCAGCATTCATACCATATTATTACCAAGCAAGTCCACTCTTTTTGAGATACGATTTTGCTCAGCTGCCCTCAAGCTTGCAATCCTCCTATCTCAGCCTCCAATGCAGCTGAGACTACAAGGATGCTCTACCCTCTTCAGGTTATATGTTAACTTTCAAAAGAATCTGTGGGATTTTTGGATTCAATGAAAAGACACTTCTAAGAGGATTTTTAATTTTTTACAAGTTTTAGAAGAGTTTTAGACATTAGACTTGCATAGAATGTAACTCCTAAGTAAGAAAAGCAAAGGGAGACTCAGAAAGAGATAAGTTTATTAGAACAGAAGAAATAAGTGGAAATTAGGCAGTGGCTATTGGAGAGTCCTTTTTTTTTTTTTTTTAAAGGAAGGCGTCTAAAGCAGGGGCAGGGCTTATGAAGGTAAAGCAACACTGCCTTTATTAAAAAAAAAAAAAAGAATTGCTCACCAGAGGAAAGAGACCCATCAATGTGTAGAATAAAAACAACTTGCAGGGGTAATTTTCTCAGGACTGAAAGAAGATAAAGCTGTCTTGTAGCATATGTAGTCATGTAATTATCCTACGTATAGAAGGTATGAAACTATATCACACTTCACAATGAAAAATAAGACCCAGTGGCTATTGAAGAGAAGAAATGAAAGGATTTGATAGAAATTCAGTGTGGAGAGATTATCAAAGAGATCGTTTTTCTCCTAATCAGGACAAAAAAAAAAAAAAAAAAAAAGGTAGACAAGCACTGTAATGATTTGCCAAAAAGAAAAAGAAAATGATTCTTCTCCATGCAGGCTTATGTAGTAGTCAGTCATGGGAAAGCAACTCAAAGATGGGAAACATATTACAGACTCACTTATAATAATTTCGTTCCTATAGCAAGCAAAAAACTGTTTCAAAAGGTCACTTCCCACAGTTCCTTGAAGAGCCAGGAAAAGATACACCAAGCCAACAAAGAAGGATGCTGTAGAGAAGATGTTGCAACTCTGGGTTGTCCTAATGCCCACGTGGTACCCTTCTGCAGTCCTTACGGTTCCAAAGAACACCTGCAGCTGGGGTTTCAGCCGTTGGGAATAGAATCAAACCTGTAACAGTGAAGGAAAGCCAGTCAAGAAGACAGTCAAGGAGATGACATCCTGCCCTTGGCAGAAGGACAGAGGGTGAGAATGTCCCACATGCACCTGGAGGCATCACTTTAAAACTGTTTCCACTTTCCTGTACAGAGACTGCGGCAAAACCCTTACAAAATTTCCAAGAGTCGAATTACACCAAACTCATGTTACTCAATACCCAAGAACCCATGTGAATCGAGTTTGCACATAAGGCCCTAGTGCCTGATGTCATTTTACAGGACTGTTCCGCCTCCCTGACTGCAGCACCACAGCATAGTTTAAATGCTCAGCTCCGGCACACACCCTATCTAAATTAGAGATGAGTGCACACAACTACTTACTGGGACCTCTGAAATTCTTAAAGTGTAATTCAAACATTCGTTGTTAACAAAGAACACTTTTTCCAAGCATAGTTTCCCTTGGTTTTTAAGCCCATGTGTATTTCGAGGCTGAGGGGATGGGAGAAGCCCATCTGTTTCTGATTATTTTTGCTTCACTCATCAGAGTATCACCAGAGACGTCACTAGTGTCCACATCACTTTCTCCTCTACTTAGATTTCTATGACTTCTTCTCTTAAAAGCAAGCAGGTGTACCAAGTAGATGCTCATGAACACTCGTTACAACACAACTGGTTTAATCCAAGCCTCAATATCAACACGGCTTAAACGGGGGTTGTACAACCTTCCTTTTTTCCTAATGTTTAGATGTGTAATTATGTTAGTGGGATACTATGTTTGACTATATTTTAATTAAAAGAAAAATAAGGCAGCATTATTGTGATGTACAGTAGAATAATTCTCAAAAATCATTCTACTCAATTTTCAAAAAAAAAAAAAAAAAAGGAGTCAGCTTTCTTAAGCATTTATTATAACTGGTGCTAAGAGGGAATAAAGAAATGGAATTTAAGTCACTTACACCAAACTCCCATTCCACAGGCACGTGGTTAATATTAGCCAAGTTTATGAGATTGTTTAACAGTAAGAATCTATTCTTCCCCCTAGTAACAATGGTGTAGAATTGAGAACTCAGGTCTTGGGCAACCCATATTAAGCTATAACTCAAGAGACCTTGGCTTGGCAGTGGCTGTAACAGAGAGACAGAGTGCAGCAACAGCAAAACATGCATAGGGATCCTAAAGGTATGAGTTCAAATGCAGCTCAACTTCTAGATGCATTTAGGTTAATACTGGGTCATTTCTACAAGAGAAGATATCTTCCCTGAAGGACCATTGGTGAGAAAAGAGGCCATGGATGTGAAAGACAGCAAATAGGGGTGTACGAAAAAAGGGGAGGAGAGAAATGTGATTATAATATCAAAAAAGTTTAATATAAATAAACTTGAGAAGCTAAAGCCAGCTCCTGACCACACCCACAACAATGAGTTTCCTTGCTTTATTCTTCTTCACTGTCTTCAACGCCAGTTCCAGGAATAAATGTGCTTTCATGACTGGACTCAGCATGTATGAACAGAGAAGTCTGGGGGTCTCAGCCATAGCCTTAGATTAAACAGATAGGCTGGTGATTGCTAGACCACAGTGGAGAGTATATTCTGTGGGTAGACATGCGACATGCCCCTTGAGGGCAAAGCACTTACTCTCACATGCCAACAAGTAGAAGCGAACCCCATGGGAGACCTCTCACACAATCACACCAACCTCCTGCCCTTGTAGCAAAAGTCACATGGAACATGTCTAAAGCTATAAAACTCACTGCCCATGCCACTGGCAGCTTCTCACTCTTCAAGGAGCACCTTTAGTTTTATTTGAGGAAGGGGAATGAAGTAAGCCAACTTTGACAAGAACCCATCCTTGCAGACCATAACGAATGTGAAGAGATATCTGGCAGGAAGCAAGGGTGGTACCTTGACCCTGTGCCTCCGGTGTTTCTGTTGGGTAGAAAAAAAGCTGATGGCTGGATGTCGCACTATGATCAAGCAGGAATTTGCCACCAGACTTGTGGCCCTGCTCACCTTGAGAGCTTCTCGGGGCTGGCAGGGCCTCAGAAACCAACTTTTCAATCTTCTTCTCTTTGCAGATAACAAACAAAAGTCTCCCCAAATTTCAAGGCTTGCCTGTCGCTTTCTTGTCCATCATGTGCGGCAGTGCGGTGCTTATGTTCCTTTCTGCAGGCCCTAAATGAGAGAAGGCTTGGCCATTGCCATGCCTGGACATCCATGTATTTCTAATGATGTTATGGTTAAATTCAATCAGCTTTGAGCTCAATAGTTAATGAATACAGAGTACACATCAATAGGAAGAGCCAAGAGACCCATGATCAACAAATGGGGTACCATGGCTAAGAAGCTAAGAAAGTACAGATTTCACCTATTGTGTTTAATTGCAAAGGGAAGTGGTAGCCAACCAACGGAGGGAAATAAGGCATATTGGCTTCATATGTAGACCCACTTCAAACAGGGACACAATTACCTAGCAAACAGAAAGGAATTATTCTTAGAAAAAAAAACGGCATATGCTTATCACAAATTGGAAGAGTAGACTGAGTTTTGTTTCGTTTTGTTTCAAGGCATAAATACCAAATTTAGAGCCTTGAGGCATATCTGTCAGTTTTAGAAATAGTAGAAAGAGCAATAAATGGAGAGCAACTAGTTAAAGGGAGAACAGAAGAGAGGGTCACAGAGGTGGCCAGTCTGATGGATGTGATGCTACATACCACTGGGGAATTGGGAAATCCCTGGAGGGTGTGCAACATGGAGACATGACCTGGCCCACACTAGTAGGGCCACCCAGATTTACACCCCTAGAAGAGTGTGTGAAAAGTTGAGGCTGGTAAATCAAAACAACTCTGAGATTCCATCTTACACCCATCAGAATGGCTAAGATCAAAAATTCAAGCGACACCACATGCTGGCGAGGATGTGGGGAGAGAGGAACACTCCTTCATTGCTGGTGGGAATGCAAACTAGTACAGCCACTTTGGAAAGCTATCTGGTGCTATCTCAGAAAAATGGGAATAGGGCTTCCTCAAGACCCAGCTATTCCACTCCTTGGAATATACCCAGAAGATGCTCCAGCACACAACAAGAAAATTTGCTCAACCATGTTCATAGCAGCCTTATTCATAATAGCCAGAACATGGAAACAGCCTAAGTGTCCCTCAGTAGAAGAGTGGATAAAGAAACTGTGGTACATATACACTATGGAATACTACTCAGCTATTAAAAACAAGGAATTCCCGAAATTTGTGGATAAATGGATTGAGCTAGAAATGATCATAATGAGTGAGTTAACCCGGAGGCAGAAAGAATCAAATGGTATATACTCACTTATATCTGCATACTAGCCCAAGGGGCATGTCCCACGAAAGCCTTCACTTACCAAGAAACTAGAACAGAGGGGAGGACATCCTATTGGGACTCTAGATGAGAAAAGCATGGGAGAATAGCCAAGTAGAAGAATCCAGAGGGTCCTAGAAACCTACAAGTAGAACATTATGATAGGCAGATTTGGGCCCAGGGGTCCCGCTCAAACTAAGGCACCAGCCAAGGACAATACAGGTGGTAAACTTTAAACCCCTACCCAGATCTAGCCAATGGTCAGAACATTTTCCACAGTTGAGTGGAGAGTGGGATATGACTTTCTCACGTACTCTGGTGCCTCACATTTGACCATGTCCCCTGGAGGTGGAGACCTGGTGGCACTCAGAGGAAGGACAGCAGGTTACCAAGAAGAGACTTGATACCCTATGAGCATATACAGGGGGAGGTAATCCCCCTCAGGAACAGTCATAGGGGAGGGGAATAATGGGAAAATGGGAGGGAGGGAAGAATGGGAGGATATAAGGGATGGGATAACCATTGAGATGTAACAAGAATAAATTAATAAAAAATTTTAAAAGAAAAGAAAAGAAAAGTTGAGGCTGGTTAAACAGCACCTTTCCAGTAATCAAGGTCAGACATAGCTTAGCCAAATGCACTCCCAGTGGTCAAGTGTGGCACATGAGAGAAACAGGGGTCAGGAACAACTTGCAGGGCTTCAGGCTCAAGCCAATGGGTCACTGAGTTGCCTTTTAGTGTGATGGCTTGT
The DNA here is from genome assembly GCF_903995435.1 of Acomys russatus. Lineage (NCBI taxonomy): Eukaryota > Metazoa > Chordata > Mammalia > Rodentia > Muridae > Acomys > Acomys russatus. The sequence continues at coordinate 91,758,836 of NC_067138.1, read as the reverse complement.
GGCAACTGTGATGTCATGTCTTCAGACCAAAGTAGCCATGTAAAACTCACTAGTGATGACACAGACTGCCAGGATCAAGGCTATTACTTGATAAGAAAACAAAGAACGGAGGTAGACATCCCAGAAGTGAGATGGAAGCATGCACCTGTGAAGCTAAGTGCTTCTGAAGAAGGGTGAACCGCCAGCCATGAAATTATCCAGGAACCTCACAGGGGAGCAGCAGGCTGAACAGGTGTCCTGGTAGACAGCCGCACCTCCGCTCGCAGAACAGGATCCTCGTAGGTGTGGCCAAGGGTGCTCAGATGACCAAGATCGTGTGAGATTCTAAATGCTATCACAGGAGAGAGTCAGAGAACAGGCCAATGCACACACACACAGAAAATGACAGAAAGGCAGAGGCAGAGATCGGGATGGACTGTCTACAAAGCCAGAAAGACTAAAGAATGCTGGAAGCCACCAGAAGCTGAAAGAGACAAGGAGCAGACTCTCCCCAGGGCCTACGGAGGAAGCAGGGAAGCTCCCGGTGACAGACATCTTTATCCCTGACATGTGGGGCTATAATGCAGTTAGGATGCTCACTGTCTTCTTTGCTGTTCTTTATTACAGGATTTTGCTGTAATGCAGACAGACCTCTAACACATGAGCCCCACCTCAGCCTCTGGAGTACATGGTTTACAGTCATGTGCTCCCACAGCTGGATGTTTGGGGTTTTGCTGTTTTCCTTGTTTTAAGCCATTTGTTTGTGGCATTTTTTAAACAGCATCCCTAAGAAGCACATATAATTTCATCTAAGGCAGTGGTTCTCAACCTTCCTAAGACTGTGATCTTTTAATACAGTTCCTCCTGCTGTGGTGACCCCCAACGTTAAAATTATTTTTGTTGCCACTTCATAATTGTAATTTTGATACTGTTATGAATCATAATGTAAATGTCTCATATGCAGGATATCTGAAATGTGACTCTCTGGGCAAGGGGGGGGGCACAACCCACGGGTTAAGAACCGCTGACCTAGGGAGTGTCTGCCACGCAAATGCTCGGCTGGGAACTTGTTTTTTCCTTAAGACTTCATGCAACTTTATTATTCCATGTGGGGGGTATTTTTTTATAATTTTATTTATTTAATCACTTTACATCCTGATGCCAGACTCTACTCTACTCTCCTACAAGTCCTTGCCCTCACCCCCCACCCCCCGCTATATCTCCCACTCTTCAGAGAAAAGGAAGCTCTAAGGGTAACCAACCCATCCTGGCACCTCAAGTCACAGCAGGACTAAGCACATCTTCTCCCATTGAAGCCAGACAAGGCAGCACAGCTAGAGGAAAGGGATCCAAAGGCAGACACCAGAGCCAGAGACAGTCCCTAATCCCATTGTTAGGGGACACACATGATGACCATGCTATGAGAACGTGTCCAGGTCCGGCCCATGCATGGTCTTTGGTGGGTGGTTCAGTCTCTGAGCCCCCATGAGCCCAGGTTAGTTTACTGTGTAGGTCTTCTTGTGGTATCCTTGACCCATCCAGCTCCCTCAGTCCTTCCACCCACTCTTCAACAAAACTCCTCAGGCTTGGCCTATTGTTTGGCTGTGGGTCTCTCCAACTATTTCCATCAGCTATTGGATGAAGCCTCTCAGAAGATAGTTTTATGCTAGGCTTCTGTCTGCAAGCATAACAGTGTGTCATTAATAGTGTGAGGCATTGGCTTTCTCTCATGGGGTGGGTCTCAAATTGGGCCAGTCATGGTTTTGCCATTTCCTCAATCTCTGCTCCATCTTTTTCTCTACACTTTTGTGGACAAGACAAATTTAGGTGGAAAGGTTTATGGGTGGACTGTTGTCTCTCCCTCCTGCCACTGCAAGTCCCACCTGGCTACAGGAGGTGATGAGTGGCACTTCCTATCTAAGAATAAATAGAATTTAGACCTGTCCTCAAAGAATATGGATTCTGTATAATTAATCTGGCAGAACTGGTATGTAAAATCCAGAAAATAAGAACTGAAACCACTGGCAGAAACATGCCCTGCAATGTTGGAAAATGTTCAAGTTTGGCTCCCATACAGGAAGTTTCCCAGGTTCTAAGCTTGCAGGAGCTCCACTAGGCTTATAGAGCCCTCTTATATGTCTCAATACAAAGAAAACCCACAGTATGGATAATAATTTTCCGATTATTTATATCACCATAACAAAAATGAAAAACATTCCCAGGTTTAAGGGAATGTATTTGTCCCCACCCAACCTGCAGATTAGACTTGAGAATGGAGGGATAAGCCTAGTGTCTTTAGAGTCACTGTGATAACATTTATCATAAGGGAACATGCTTGGGGACCTGTGGTAGCTTTCTGGTAAATGTCAACCAAACCATTTAAGGCTTCATCAGAAGCACAGGAGGCAGAATGGCGGTGGCAACCTGGAATGCCACCTTCTGCCAGAGCAGAAAGCAAAAGGCAGTTCAAGGAAGTATGGTATTAACACTTCTGGAAAAATATCCAATTTGCAAGTTAACTTCTTTGCAAGGTTTGAATTAAAAATGCACAAGCTTTTTCTGTTTGAGGCCTATGGCTTGTCTCAAAATGGGCTTCACTCAGAACATTCCTGAAAAAACAGAGAGGTAAGAGGTAGATACAAGGGAACATCTCAAGAGTTTCTCAGAGCAGTTGATAATGCCTCCTAAACCCATAAGCTCAGAATACTTTTTTTCCCCTTTCTGCTAAAGAAAGAGTTTTATAAAAGACAAAGGGGGGAGCTCAAAAGCTACAGAAGAAACACTGGGCTCAAATTTCTGCTCCATTCCCTGGCATAGGAAAGAACGGCCAGATTACCTTTGGCTCACACAGAACTACAGCAATGTCATTTCATAGATCAGTTACAACGGCATCATGAAGCAGACATGCACTGGGCCTCTTTTTTCTCCTTTAAACAAACAGACACTATTTTATGAACAGTCCCATGAGACGGAGTACTGGCCTTTATGTGTAGTTCATCAAAAGACTAAGACTTATCAGGTGATTTGAGATCTGGAAATAACCCATTGGTAAAAATGCTCTATTTATTAAGGACAATAGTGCCAGAAGCCCAAGCAGAGCCCTCTCTGGGCTTGCATTCAGCTAGCAAGATGCTAATCTGTGCCTATCACGAACATAGCTCCACAAAAAGAACTTGGCAAGGAGTTCTTTTGCTCAGATTTGTACAGAGTATTTTTAATCCATTTCCTTCTACCACATGCCATCATGTTTTACTTTACAATTTTAAAAGATGACACAGGCAAAAAAAAAAAAAAAAAAAAAAAAAAGAAAGAAAAAGAAAAAAGAAAGAAAGAAGAAAAAAGGGGCTTCATAAATGAGAACTCTTCTGCTAGTATTTTCAATGTCCTCCCCTTTCTCTAAGTCTTGGACTACTTAGCTACTCTTACGTTCTGGAAAGGGGCTTGTCAAGGCACTTGCATCCAAGCACCCATTGTGTTCTTGTACCTGTATGTAGCTATGACTTTCCAAGTGCTCTGTGGCTTGAGTGACCTTCTTAATTTGCAGATACCCTCATGGGAAATGTGGCAGTGAAACAGAATTCGTGTGGGGACATTAAGATTGGGGACATCGTGGGACCTCCTAAGGAATGAACATACCAAATGTAGGCAAGAGTACACATGGCACTCTCTGACGGCCACCCCAGCAACTCAACGTTCTCATCCTCCATCTGTCATACAGAAGCAGGCACCAGGGTGACATTGGGAGCCAACGTCCGGATCCCAGAATGACCTCCCCACCCCATCCCCCGAGATTTGTAAATTGGATTTTATATGTTCCCAATAAATAACTCTTTAAAATATTAACTTTTTTGCCATAGCTATGGATGGCTAATATTTATTGAACTAATACATGAACATAAGTGCTACTATGGTTAATAGGGTATGCATTCGTATGTTTAATAAACAAAACTAACTTTAGGACATTTTGTCACTGCATAGTTTTGAACAAACATTTAGTTATTTCATTATCCATCAATCATGTATAAAACTAGATGTGCTAGGTATCTTAGTCACTGTTCTATTGCTGTGAAGGGACCTCATGACCAAAGCAACTCTTATAAAAGAAGTCATTTAATTAGGAACTTGCTAATAGTTTCAGAGGTTTAGTCCATTAAAATTACGGCAGGGAACATGGTAGCATGCATGGACCATTTTTATTCAAACCACCACAGTGTACATATAGTGGACAGCAAGCCAGTCCTCAAGCTCATATTCACAATGTTCCAGGTGCCAGACATACGCCAAACCCATGTATCATTTTAAATTATAAATATTACAAGTGGGTGTTTTGAGATGAAACAACAGAAGTGAGCTAACTTCCATGTTAAGACATGGATAATCAAAAAAAAAAAAAAAAAGTGGAAAGACAGGATTTTGGAGGAAAGTGATATTTAAACTTTGGGCGAGAGAGATGAAAACGCAATAAACAATAAGCTAAAGGGCCTCCCAACAGAGATCATGATGGAGAGTCCATGGAAAGTGGCAGGAAACACCATGGGGTACTGATTCAGAAAAATAACTCCAGAAAATGTATGCACACACAGATCCAGAAAATTCAAAATATCAAAAAATGCTTAATAGACCCAATGCAGGCAATAGCCTGTCCAAAGCTGATCTGGTGGCACAGATCTAAAACATCAGCACATAGAGGCTGGGACCAGACAAGTTCAAATGTCAGGCCAACTTGGGCTATATAGCAAGACATTTTCTCAAGTAATAAGTAGACAAAATGGTACTGCCTAAGTGAAAAGATGGTTACAAAAGAAATGCTGGCTAGTTTTACGTCAACTTGACACAACCTAAAGTCATCTGAGATGAGGGAACCTCAATTAAGAAAATGCCTCCATAAAAATTGGGCTGTAGGCAAGCCTGTGGGGCATTTTCTTAATTAGTGATGGGTGGGGGAGGGGCCAGCCCATTGTGGGTGCCCACAGCCCTGGGATGGTGGTCCTGGGTTTTATGAGAAAGCAGGCTGAGCAAGCCATGAGAAGCAAGCCAGTAAGCACCACTTCACCATGGTGTCTGCCTCCAGGTTCCTGCCCTGCTTGAGTTCCTGCCCTCGCTGCTTTTTGTTGAGTGATTATTAATATTTGATATTGGTTCATACTATTTGTAATGCGGTGGTTACTCTTTAACTAGCTATTTACCCAGATGACCACACAGAGAGACTAGGACTTATTTAACTAGCCTAGAGCGCAATACTGAGCAATAAATACTCCATCCTAAACCTCCAAGCTCATAATAGCTTCCTCCCATTCAGATATCTCACATTATACTTACTTTTAATCATATCCTAGGTCCAGTTCATTTCTCCTGATGTTTAGTCCTCCCCTCATGGCTCCTCTCCTATTTCCTCTCCTCTTTCTCCTCCCCTCTCTGGACCCAGAAGTTCCACCCTATTCTCTGTATTGCTCCGCATTGGCTAGTTGGCTTTTATTGGCAATACAGAGAACAAATGGCAGGCATGTTCACGCAAACTTGAAACAGGAGACACTTAGAATGTGCATCGCAATGCAATGTCCAGATTGAAACCGTATACTGGGGTAGAGGAATCAGCATTTGAATGAACAAGGGTAAACTGCAACATAATGCCGCAAAAACACAATGCTGAAAGCTTTTCATAGTAGACGATGAGTGAAACAAACCCTTTTTCCTCCCAAGTTGCTTAGGTCATGGTGTTTTACCACAGAAAAGACATCAAAGAAAAGTGAACTAAGCACTGCTAATATAGGAAACCCCTAAAGCACAAAAATAAACAAGAGAGGGTGGAAGGGTTTAGAAACATAAAGCAAGCCGATAAAAGCTCACAGAGTGAATTATCAATATTCATCTTGAATCCCCCCCCCCAATAAAAAGATATGGGCTAAAACAAGAATAAAAGATAGGGGCTAACTGAAGGTCTCTTTTTTGTTAGGTCTAGTCCCCATAATAAGATGTCAATGGAAAACTCAGTCCACTGCTTCTACACTAAAGAGGTTGGAAGAGATACCATATTGTTTGGACCATAAGATGCACTCCCCCGCCCCCCGCCGAAAAAAAGAGGGGGCCCATCGGCCATCAACAAAGAGGTTACTTACTGATGTCTTCAGTGTGCCTGCAGAGGAGTGTGTGGGTGGGAACAGGAAGAGGCATGGAGAAGAGAAATCCCTTTTTACACAGAGCTCGGTCTCTGTCCCCCACTTCCCCGCTATGGTGCTGATCTAAACTGAAGGCCAGTCTTAGCATGCTGGGTAAGCAGGTGTGTGTCAGTTTGCTGCAGGGAGTAAGGTGGGGGAGGGTGCAGTAAAATGTGTAGCAATAAGGAAGTTCTAGCTACCATTTGTCCCTCTTTGACTCCAGTGGGGCCACATTTTGGGGTTTCCAGAAAACTAGAAAAGTGTTTGAGTCTCTAAGTCTTTCCTCCTGTTGAGTTAACAGATTAATATTACCATATTTTTTATATTTTTATAAATATTTTATTATACTAGTACTAATTTGGTTCAGAATATATTTTTCTTGTTTTACTACTCTAAAAATTGGGTGTGTCTTATGGTTAGGTGTGTCTTACAGTCCAAAAAATACGGCAAACCATGTAAAGGGAACTCTGAAAGAAGCAGGAGTAGCCTTTCTCAAATAGAATACAGTTTAAAACAAAAACTGTAAAAGCAAAACTGAAAGAAAGAAAAAAAATATTTTTACTATCTAGCAACGCAGGATCTGGGGCAGGCATGGTGATTGCTCCTAAAGTTCCAGCTATCATGGCTACTTGGGAGGCTTAGGCAGGAGGATTGCTTAAGCTCAAACTTGAAAAATAAGAAGACCTTACCTCAAAAAGAAAAAGAAACACAGGAATCAGCTCAACAGGAGGAAATGACATCATGGCTACAGCCAAGCATAGAATGCGGAGAGTAGACTAAAGGTTAGACTACACTACAGTAACCACTACAGACACCCACTTTGCTCAAAGAAGAAAACATCTAGATCACCACCTCAAGAAAAAAAAAATCGACAAAGAAACACTGCAGCCAAACTGTTCTAAAGCCCAAACAAAAGACATTTGCATAATACACTATTTATAGTCTATTGACTTTCTAATTTTGTTTGTTTTTAAAAAATAACTTCTTACCAAGGAGGAAGGCTATCATCAGATTTGAGATCGTCTTGTCTCAACTTCTTCACTGCAGAGAATCCACCTGCCTGTGGGATTAAAGGCATGCACCTACCACCACTCAGCTCACCTGAATATTTTTTTACAAAGGTCCCAAGAACATTGATCTTTAAGAAATGATAATGTGTATGCTGGATACTTATATGCAGGAAAAAAAAAAAACCTGAATCTGTTTCTCTTACTGTATACAAAAATTAACTCCAAACAGACCAAAGATTTAAATGTAAGACCCCAAACTGAAAATATAGACAAAAATTTTCAGAACATTAACCACGGCAAAAAAAAAAAGTCTCTTGAATATTACCCCAATAAAAAAGAGAAGCATTCAAGAAATCACCTCTCTCTCTCTCTCTCTCTCTCTCTCTCTCTCTCTCTCTCTCTCTCTCTCTCTCTCTCTGTGTGTGTGTGTGTGTGTGTGTGTGTGTGTGTTAATAAAACATTTTGTAGCAAAGGAAGCAATGAACAGAGAGAAACTACAGAATGGAAGAACAACAGATCTGGAAACTCTTCACCTGATAAGTTCTTAGAACATACAAAGAACTGAAAACCCTATTAGAAGAACCTCGATTAGTTGTTCAGTGCTGAGTGGTCAGCGCTGAAAACATACCTACAAGCAGCAGGTTATGTTTAGTAATATATGTATATACAATTAATGAAAAAGGAGGAGCCAGGCAGTGGTGGCTCACACCTTTAATCCCAGCACCGGGGAGGCAAAGGCAGGCAATCTCTGTGAGTTCAAAGCCAGCCTGGTCTACAGATGGTGTTCCAGGAAACCAGGGCTACCCAGAGAAACCCTGTCTCAAAAAAACAAAAAAGAAAAAAAAAGAAAGGAAGGAAGGAAGAATTTCAAGAGAGGGAAGGGGTATGGGAGAGTTTGGAAGGAGGAAAAGGAAGGGAGGAACATCGTAATGAAGTCACAATCTCAAAAGTGAATAAATAGTGAAAACTAGTGGAAAAGGTTCAGGAGATGTGGGGATGGGTCCTACGCTGCATGCCATGCAAGAATGAGGACCTGAGCTCATTGAGCAGGCAAATGAAAGCTAGGTGTGGCCGTGCACATCTGTAATGCTAACATTGAAGAGGAAGGGGACAAGTGACCCCACACCCCTTGTTCCTAGCCAGTGCAGCCAATCAGTGACCTCCAGGTTCAGTGAGGAGACTCTGAACAAAATCAGGGGAGAGGTGAGAAAACAAGACACTAGATAGTGAGTCCCTGGTCTCCTTACTCATGTTAAAGCCATATCCCCTACACACACAAGCACATGTGCACGTGCATGAACACATGCATGCACACACACATACACATGAACACTAGTAAGGATGCAGAGAACCAGAACTGTCAGACACCGTTGGTGACAATGCAAATTAGTATGGCCTTTATGAAAAACAGTGAGGTGGCTCCTCCCTCAACAAACTAGAAAGAGGCCTAACACAGCATTCAGTGATCCCACTTCTGGAAGATATTTTTTTTTTTAATTTTTAAAAATTATGTCAATGTGTGAAGATATCTACACTCACATATTTATTGTCACACTATTCACGATAGCCAAATAAGCGATCAACCTAAGTGCCCACTAATGGATTAATAGACAAAGAAAAAGTGTGAAAAAGTGTGTGTGTGTGTGTGTATGAGAAGAGAGACAGAGAGAGAATATTTATAGAAATATTAGAAGAAATAAAAGCCTGACATTCCTAGAAACACAGATGGAACTGTGGGACAATCTGTTAAGTGAAATACACCAGCAACAGAAAGACAATGTATCATGTCCTCATTTATTTGTTTTGGTTTTGTTTTTATTTTTTTATGGTTTTTTTTTTTGAGACAGGGTTTCTCTGTGTAGCCTTGACTGTCCAGGACTCACTTTGTAGACCAGGCTGGCCTCGAACTCACAGCGATCCGCCTGCCTCTGCCTCCCGAGTGCTGGGATTAAAGGCGTGCACCATCACAGCCCGGCTTATGTCCTCATTTATCCGTAGATTCTAAAACCATGATGTCAACAAAATAACGAAACCAATAGTGGTTCCCAGAACCTGGGAGGATGATGAGCGAGGGAGAGCTAGAGAAAGGATGGTTGGTGGATACAGGGGACATCAGATGTCCCCACTGAAAAGATACATACCTGTCTGAGGCAAACTGATGATATTGACCTGAGCATTATACATTGCATACATTTGGCAAATACTCCCATATACCATGCAGTCACTATGTCAATTGAGAATAAGAACAAATTTTAAAAGGAGCATTTCATACTATAAACAGAAATGTCTGTTTGCTTTAGAATTTATGCTTAAGTGGTACCAACCCCACTAAAGCATACAAGTTTTCATTCTATGGATTTTAAAGAAGTCTCAAAGAATTCCCGACTACTTTGTTCAAAGTCATGCAATTCACGAGTTGTGAACAGTGTTTGGATCCTAATCTACTGCCTCCCTTTCAGTATGTGTCCCACCTATAACCTAGTCCATGCGCCATGCCATGCAGCCACCAAGTGACATGTGCAGTTTACCTCCCTACATATAGTAACAGTAAAGTGCGCACACAAAAAATATGCTATTTCTTTCTTTCATAATCCTGGATTGCACAGGAATAAAAAGAATTATCACCATCACATATTGTCCTCTACCTGACAGATTGCAGTTAAAGTAAACCATACAAGTTCTTAGTCCTGTAGACTTCATTGGATCTTCAAGAAACGAGTTAGGATGCCACTGAGATTTCATCTCAATAATTAGGTTTCTGAAAGGAGCCTATCAATTTCATATTTTAAAGAAAAAGCATTGTTTCCTAGAATATAAAAATTCAAAACCTAGATTGTCAAAGCCAGGTGTCTCGTCTTTTGTACAGAAAATGAATTATATAAAATATGAAATGGAATACTCTGTTTATAGCAGTCTTACATGAAAGCAGCCCAGTGTCCACCAAGAAACGAAAAGATGAATAAAATGTGATATGATTGGCATGCGCAACTGAGTACTATTCAACCTCCAAAAGAAAAAAACATTCTGGCACATGCCGTAACATGCATGAAACTTGTGGACATAATGTTAAACAGATAAGCTAGTCCCAGAATTTAAAAAAAGAGATCGTATCACCCTTCTTTTATAATGAACCTCAGGTAGCAAGTTCAGAGAAAACAGAATGGCAGTTGCTAGGAGCTGAGAGAAAAGCACTGTTCAGTGGATATAATTTCCACTTTGCAGGATAATGAATGCACTGGAGATGGGTAAGCAGTGCAGTTAGCATCCTTGAGCAGGGCATTTGGGAATGGCTAAGGAACTGGCGTGATCACCACCATGACCCCTTCAATGCAGAAGCGGGTGCCAGCTGTGGCATCTGGTGTCCTCTTACACTGGGCCTATTGAACCCCACAGTGCATGCAGGATTCTGCTTGTGTAACTTCCAGGTGTAGGGCACAAAGGAAGTCCTTGCCTGGTGTGGGGATAGAGCTATGAGAGAGGAGTTCTTTGTTCCCTTTTGTATCTAAAGGGGTCTACAGGGTGATGAGCCCAGGATCTATCTTCAGATGTTTGTTTTAGCTGTCAGAGGGGTTAGAATCACAGTGTGAAGTCCCCTTGACCCCACCCCCACCCCCAGACAATTTCTAGAGAGAAAAAAAAAATGAAGTCATCATTTATTTTTTAGGTAAAAGCAGCAACAAGCCTGCCTCTCTTGGACACATACATGCACTGTGGTGTTGAGTTGAGCCATGTCCATGATGTTCTATATCTGGGCATTTCCCTTATCGGGAAGAAATCGATCATGAGAAATCGCTTTCTAAACAACATCTCATACAGACTTGCACTTAATTTCTGCGACTGATTCCTTGGACTGTTGAAGAAGCTTTAAATGGTGCAAGAGTTAACCACCTAAGAGAACAGAATAATACAGTAACAGGTAAAAACTGGCTAGACAGATTAAGGGGGAAGAAAACACCCCCTCCAAGTAAACAGTTTCTTTATTGTTTAAAAGCCAGAAACGTCCTTAGCAGCTGGGTATCCTCATCCTTGCCAGTGGCCAGAGATATCTGAAGTATTAGGGACCTCTAATCCCTGACATGGTTCCTAAGTTATTTTTAGGGTAGCCTCTTCAGAGGGGGGCATTTTAGGGCAGCCTCTTCAGAGGGGGGCATTTTAGGGCAGCAATACAGGTCTACTGATCAAGAGACTGGACTTTTTGGCCTGAGTAGAGACCTAACATTCCAGTTGAAAAAGGTTCATGACCTGGCTTAAGAGAACACCCCTTGGGAAGGCAGCACCTCCCCTACAAAGGCAGGATTGATTCATTCCATGTTAAAGAGATGGGTGAAATAATGAATTATTCCTTTAATGAGACATTGTCCTTTTTCTTCCCAGAGTCCCCTACCGCATCCACCAACACAGTCCCTGCAAGCTAAGCTACCAGTGAGTTCTACCTATCTTTCTGAGTCTAAAATGCAGCCTTTCCTCCCTCACCATCTTTTTCTTTTGGATGCTAGGCAGAAGTGCTGCATCCTTTTTCTGAGACGTTGAGCGACCTTCCCTTTGCTCTAAAGGCACGCTCCTCCCTTGCCATGTGGTTGTTTGCAATGGGTCTCCATGCTAGTAACTGAAAAGTCATAGCTTTTTTTCCTTTCTCTCTTTTATTCTCCTCCTCCAGGAAGTGGCTAATATTTACAGGGTTTGTGCCTGCCTTGGGGTTGGAGGTGAGGGTCTTTCAAATGCTAATAAAGTTGTCCTCAAGCTTACAAAACAAATGGGTAACAGAGAAAAGAATGGTTGTGACATAAGTTTTAAATTGTATATATTTTTAATTAATGAGTGTCAAAGTTCATTTTAAATGCTTTCACAGTCGTGTCAGGTTATTTCTTCTAAAGTATACACATAAAACACACACACACACATCACACATCACAGAAACATCTAGACCATGCCCCAGAAGTCTCAAAAAAAAAAAAAAAGAACCTAATGAAAACAAAACAAGGAAGTAGTGTTCTTGGAATAACATGATAGTTAATACCCTTGAACTTGATTTGAGCAATAAAACGTAAGCAGAGCAACAGCCATGACCTCTCAGAGGAGAGACTAGGTAGAGCAGCTAGCTCCTCTCCCTGGCCTGTTGCCTGTCACCTGTGGCTCGGAGCTTTCCCCAGCATGGAGTCTTGTCCCAACACCATGCACCCACACGTGGCCACAGGGAAACTCCCCCATGTTTGTGATGGTGAGCCCTCATGTAGCTGCTTGCTACATACTCTAACCTCTCCGGGCACATATGAGCTTCACAGGGAAAACTATAAACATGAGCATCTGGTTTCAGCTGACATCAGAAAAGTACCTCATAACAAGCCACCTTGATTCCCAAAAGAATGCTCCCTGTGATCATTTTTCATAAAATGTACAGTATTTTAACAGTAACTATTAACAGTTTCCAAAAATGTCTTTCCATGTACTCACTGTGTGTGTGTGTGTGTGTGTGTGTGTGTGTGTGTGTGTGTGTGTGTGTGTGTGTGTGTGTTGTTTGGCTGGTTTCTGGGAGAGCTGAGAACATCCTAAATAACGGCACGGCACGCAAAGCGTCTCCTTCCTCACCTCTGAGAACCCAGCAACAGTAGCCCAGTCGCACGTGTGGAGAGAAGGTGTTGGGCGGCATGTACCCCGTTTCATCAAGTGTCGGGTTCCTGGACGCTGGGGATGCTTTTCTAAATCGGTATCTGTTCATCTTCCAGGGCCTGATGCCTCGAGGGGAAAATACACAGAAGCCTGTTTCCAGCAGGTCACAGGAGGGTGGATCAGGGCGGAGGGCTTTCCCTCTCCCAGCTCAGTGCCTGCCACAGAGTGAGCTGAGGCTATTCCGGACATCTGAAAGCCATTTGTGCAAAACAGAGGTTACTACAAATACAGAAGAAACTTTAAGCTGGTGGTTCGTATCTTTAGTTCATGATGTAACTAGACACTAAAATAATAGTGTATGCTCTAGTGGGGAAATACGCTCCACAGTTAGGAGATGTGCACGCGCACTCCCACCCCTCCCACTAGCAAACTGAGACCAAGTCACTCAACTTCCTAGGACTTCATTTCTCTCCTCTGTAGAGAAGACAGATCAGATTAGTGCTTCTCCAAATGTGGCCTTTGGCCCAGCCCTGTATGAATGCTCTCTGGGAATGTGGGGAAGTAATGTGGGATCGGTGCTTGTAACAAATGCAGATGCCCAGGCCTTCCCTACTTCTATTGAATCAGATTCAATGAGAATGGGTCCCCAGAATCTGCAATAAAATAGTAAGATTGCTCAGTGGGTATAAAGTTCTTGCCACCAAGCCTTGTGACTTGAGTTCTACCCCCAAATTCCACATAATGTAAGGAGGGTACAGATCATACACACACACACACACACATACACACACACACACACACACACACACACACACACACACACTCACACTGCAAAACAAAAACAAAAACAGAAAAGCAGAAACAAAAAATCATTTCCCAGCTTTTACTTGCACCGGCCACTAGTGACCTCTGGGTTGTGCAGTGTAGCAGAAATGACTTAGGCACACTGGGGTTCATGTCTGAAGCAACAGCTCTCAATCAGTGGGTTGCCACTGAAAGATCTTTTCACAGGGGTAACCTAAGACCATCAGAAAACACAGATAGTTACATTGCCATTTGTACAGCAGCAAAACTACAGTTAGGAAGTAGCAGTGTCAAAAAGTTTTATGGTTGGGGGTAGGGGGGTCACCAGTACATAAGGAACTGTATTAAGGGGTCACGCATTAGGAAGGCTGGGAAACTTTGCACTATAGCTTCTTCTAGCCACATGGATACAAGGTCATGGGCAGAGTATAAAAGAATTATGTGGGCTGGAGAGATGGCTCAGCGGTTAAGAGCACTGACTACTCTTCCAGAGGTCACAAGTTCAATCCCCAGCAACCACATGGTGGCTCACAACCATCTACAATGAGATCTGGTGCCCTCTCTTGGCCTGCAGGTGTACATACAAGCAGAACACTGTATACATAATAAATACATATTTTTTAAAAAAAAAAAAGAATTATGTAACCCCTGTGCCACCACTCCCCTACCCAAAAAGACACAGTCTCTAGTTAGGTATCAAGCTAGTACAAAATGAAGGGTTAAAACTGTCATGGAGTTAATGACTATTCAAAACATTTCCCTTCAGCTTCATCTCTGTCATGCATCAAACATACAAAAAAAGACCTAACTGTCAATCAATCACACCTTACAACCTGTTCGTGTATGTGTGTGTGAGTGTGTGTGTGAGTGTGTGCATGTGTGTGTTCATATGATATTTCAAGTCCAGATTTCTACACCATGTTATGTCCATGTTTGCTCATAAGATTGTGTCCAAACATCAAAATTGGTAAAAACAAGAAAAAAAAAATTTCTATGCTCCCTCTCTCATCACGTAGGTTAGGATGTGTTCACTTAAGCAGAAAATGGAAAGTAGACAGTTACTAAAAATGTGAAAACTATTTTAAAAACAAGTTTAGGGATGGAGAAACGGTCTGCTGTTGTGTTTGGCCACCAGAAAGCCATCTGTAAGCAAGATTCCATGCTCTGGGGAGATGGGGGGCAGGAGGGAGAGAAAGGAAGCTTCCCAACTCTCTTTGCGGTACAGAAGGTCTCAAGTCCAGAAGTAGGTCCTAGACCTCAGCTTGGCCTCTGTCCAGGCTCGATTATTTTCTTTATTGTGTTTTGTTTCATTCTTACTGTTTGTTTGGTTTTATAATATTGACAATGCTAGACTTGGATAAGAGGCCTTCAGTATCTGCGAGTGTGCCTCATACCAGAATGAATCCTTGGGATTTGGAGATGACTCAGGATAAGAAAATAGAAATAATGAAAAAAAAAAAGTAAATAGTGCTGACTTCCCGTTAAACATGGCAGGTCGGACACTATATTCTCCCCCTTTCTCTCCCAGATGTCTGCTAAAATAACAGTAAATAAATAAAGATGACAAGGGAACTGGAAAGAAGACAACGTCAGACAAAAGATGCCAATAAATTTTTGGAGTGGGAAAATTTGGTGGGGATTGTTCCTAACTAGTGGGCCTGCACTTCTGGTGAGGCTGGGGATGGCAGGACAGGTCTACTTGGCCTATGGAACTGCAGAACAGCTTTGCGCTTTGGGGTGCCTGGCGAAGTATGCCTACAGCTTGGCATATTGGCAGAGAGTCTATGTAAGGACCACTGTCAGAAAAGAATGCCAAGAAAATAGTTCAGAAAGTGTAGCCACAGCCAAACACAGTGGTGCACACCTGTTATCCCAGCCCTCGGGGAGGCAGAGACAGGTAGATCTCTGTGAGTTCAAGGCCAGCCTGGTCTACAAAGTGAGTCCAGGACAGCCAAGGCTACACAGAGACACCCTGCCTTGAAAAAGAAAGAAAGAAAGAAAGAAAGAAAGAAAGAAAGAAAGAAAGAAAGAAAGGAAATTAAGAAAAGAAAAATGGGAAGTGCAGCCATAGCAGAGCGTGAAGGAACTAAAGCCAAACGCTACAGTGAGCAGAAGTGCTATCCAGGAGAGCAGTAACTAGTAAGTGTCTAACAAAAGGGAGGCACATAAGACATCAGGGAGGAATTATGAAAAGTCCGTGAGAGTCAACATTCTCCGAGCAAAGTGAGACAGATGCACTGAAGGCCACAAATAACACAGTACAACGGACTTAAATAACCCACACCAAGGCCCAGCATCCTGGACCATTAGCATAGTGGCCAAAACACTAAGGCTGTTGGACCAATTCCAGCCCATCACTTGTGTCTGAAAATAATTTCTTGAAGCACGAATGTGCTCACTCATGTACCTGCTCACTGAGTTTGCTATCCTGCTTCTGGGTCACACTTAGGTAGCCAGGTCACAGACAGCATGGCCCCCAAACCTCAAACCTCAAAACATATACTGATATACTGTATCATATATCATCCTTTGCAGAACTTTTTTTTTCTGAGACAAGGTTTCTCTGTGTAGCCTTGGCTGTCCTGGACTCACTTTGTACACCAGGCTGGCCTGGAACTCATCGCCTGCCTCTGCCTCCCGAGTGCTGGGATTAAAGGCATGTGCCACCACACCCAGCTTGCAGAACAATTTTTTAATAATAGGCAGGGAATATATTATTTTATTTCAGATAGAACTCTGGACATCCTTAATCTCAATAATATTTTATCAGTTTTAGGATATCGTTATTATATTCTATATTTATCATTTTTTCCTTAAAATATGTATTTATTGACTTTACATCCTGATTGAAGCCCCCCCCCCATCTCTTCCCAGTCCCCTGCCTTGCACACCCCTCCCCTCCCCTTTCTCCTCTCCTCCTTAGAGAAAGGGGAGGTCCTCCGTGGGTACCAACCCACCCTGACACATTAAGTCCCTGAAGAAGCGGGATCATCTTCTCCTACTGAGTCCAGGCAAGGCAACCCTAAGGGGAACACGATCCAAAGACAGGCATCAGAGTCAGAGAGACCCCCCCCCATTCTACCTGTTGGAGGATGCACATGAAGACCAAGCTGTGAATCTGCTACATATGTTCAGGGGGCCTAGGACCAGTCCACGTATGTATGCTCTCTGGTTCAGTTGCTGGGAGCCTCCATTGGCCCAGGTTAGTTGACTTTGTTGGTCTTCTTATAGAGTCTCTAACCCCTCCAGCTCCCTCAATAGTGACCCCAACTCTTCACAGGACTCTTTAAACTCTGTCTGATGTTTGGCTGTGGGTCTATGCATCTGTTTCCATCAGCTGTTGGGTTAAACCTCTCAAAGGACAGTTATGCCAGGCTCCTATCTACAAGCATAGCAGAGTAACATTCATGGTGTCAGGGACTGGTTCTCTCGCATGGGATGGGTCTCAAGTAGCACCAGCGTTTGGCTGGCCATTCCCTCAATCGTTTCTCCATCTTTGTCCCTGCACATTTTGCAGGCAGGGCAAATATGGGGTCAAAGATTTTGTGGGTGAGTTGGTGTCCTTATCCCTCCTCTGGAAGTCCTGCCTGGCTACAGGAGGTGGCCACTTCAGAATCCATATCACCGCCCCTACCCCGACCCCGACTAGGAGTCTCAGCTAGGGTAACCCCCATAGACTTCTCAGGACCTCCCCTATCCCAGATCTCCAGCAATTCTTAAAGATTCTCTCCCACCTCTGATTTCTGTTCTCTCCCCTGGCCCTCTCCCTCACCCTGCGCTCTCCCTACTTTGATTCCCCACCTCTTCTCCCCTCTCCAATCCTTCTCCTTCCCAGTTCTCTCCCGCCACCCACTTCCAAAGCCTATTTTATTTCTCTTTCTGAGTGAGGAAGCACAATTTTGATAACTTTAGAGTGCAGATGTGGAGTAAAATTCTAGAAGGTCCCAGAGACAACAACAACCACAAAATTCAGGCTAAAGACACAGGAAGTAGATGAAAAAGTGCACTGGCCACCTCAACAACAATGAAACACAAGAAAAGTCTACAATTTAGGGGGGTGTCAATAAGGATAGAGTCGGGAAATGGTTTATTTTCAACTTAGGGCTCTATGGCATGGAAAAGAAACATCAAGCGAAGAGAACAGAATAATTTTCCAAATTAAAAAAATAGTTCAAAATGTCACCTTTACACCCATTTCTTTGTTGGAGGCTCTACAAGGATTTGACGAAACAAAACACAGAGAGTGGTCTCCTTCCTACAGCTCGGTAGGTGGCTGTGCAGGGAACAGTCAGATGGAGGAAGCAAGCAGACCTTGAAAGGAGAGACTCGGGAAGAGCAGAGGGTTGCCTGTCACTGCAACTCTGCCTCCGCATGTGGAAAGGGCATCAGAACTGTGTGATAGGTTCACAGCAGCTCAGGAGGAAGGGTGGCAGTTACATAAGTGGAGGGCTTCTATTTTAACCAAGGCTGTTACTAACCACAATTTCAAATACAGATTGCACATGAAAAAAATCTAAACATTGAGAGATAGTAATGCAACCGCTGTGTGGTACTAATCCAACCCTTTTAGCATGGCTACAACAGCAACCAGGTAATGATGCCATGTGTTAGTGAGGGTGTGCAGAAACTGGGAAAGTTGCAGCAACCCTGGGAGTTCTTCAGAGAATAACCACAGGACTAGGCCGTATGCCAAGGAGAAATGGATGTGTGTCCATACAGTACTGTGCGAAGGTTTATAGCAGCATTATTGGTAATTCCTAAAAAAGCGAGGCAAACACAAGATGTCTGTCAATAACTAAACAAAATACTCTTGTGTTTAATAAGTGAGATGTTACTTAGCCATAAAAAGGAACAATTGGCCTAAATATGCCGCAATTTAGATGAACCTTGGAAACACTATACTAAGCAAAAGGAGCTGATTTCAGAAGCCCACATATTAAAAGATGCCACTCATCCCAATGAATAATATGGATTCATGTTAATGAGTACCACAGTGAAAGGAGACTTATCAGGTGCTGTGGTTTGAATGAAAATGGCCTCCTTGGCTCATATATTCGCATGCTTAGTCCCCAATGGATGAACTACTGGGGAAGAATCAAGAAGTCTGGCTTTGTTGCAGGAGATGTGTCACTGGGGATGGGCTTTGAGGCCTCCGCTCACTGCTCCCTTTCTGCTCCCTGTCAATCATGCTGTAGAACCCTCAGCTCCCTCTCCAGCACCACACCTGCCTACATGCCACCCTGAGCCATACCATGATGATAGTGGACTAACTTTCTGTCAATGTAAGCCAGTCCCCAGCTTAATACTTTCTCTGAGAACCATTGTCAGGGACAGTGTTTCTCTTCACAGCAATAGAACAGTAACTAAGACACAGGGATATCTTATGGAAACAGGGTTCCAGTTTTTAAATGTTTTTTAATGTTTCTTATTTTTTTGCCTAACATACAAAGAAATAAGTCTCACTTTTTCATAAATGCATATTGATATGCTTTGCAGTGATTTCGAGGTACCAAAAAGTGTAAAATCAAACTTGGTATGATCACACGTATCTGAAAATCTAACAGAACTCACTGAATTATGCATTTGAAGTAGGTGAATTTATGTGGTATGCAAGTTGCAAATCAATAGTTTAAAAGAAGATTTAAGATGTACTAGAAAACAGAATGAAGAGCTACTTAGACTGTACTAAGTATAACATATGCATTCTACCATTGACTTCTATGTGTTAAAAGACAACTAAAAATGAAGAAAGTGAAGTTACAGAATACTGGAATTCAATAAAATGCATTAAGAAATCACATTCACATCAGACTTGAGTAACCATGAGATAAATAACATATCAAAACCCCTAAAGGCTTAAAAGTGGTCGTCTAATATTAAAGAGGGCAAAGTATATTTTGAGGTCCATGTTATTACTAGGGATAGAAATTTTCACTTAGTAGAAATTTTTGTAAAATGATATTTGCCAATCTGAAAGAGTTCTCTTTAACACTTCGGTATATATCAGTACCAAAGCTTCAAAACAAGTAAACCAAAATCAACTGAACAAACGCACTCTAGATGGTATCTTCACTGTCTCTATCTCTCAAAATTTGAGGCAATAAATATATAGAAATCCAGAAATCATATAGAACATTGGAAAAGTGCTCTCAACCAGGCTGACTTCATTGATATTGACAGGCCATTCACACAAGACAGACTGACCAAGGAAGAACCTAAGGTTGTAAAGACACTAATTCTTTTCAAATACACATAGAGCATTTGCTAATAATAATCATTTCTAAGCCCTAACACAAGTGTCGATAAATTAGGATTCAAGTTGTATAAAGTATCTCTTCTGTCCAGAAGAAACTACATTGGAAACTGAAAACAGAGAGATATTTAGAAAATCCTCAAATACTTAGTAGCTAAATAATGCATTTCTAAATGCCAACGTATCAAAGAGAAATAAAAGGTAGATCAGAAAATATTTCAGGCTGAAGAAAACTAAAAACATCAGAATGCACGACAGTGCCACTGAAGTAGCATGGAGGGAAATGTCTGCTATTAACCACCCATGTCTGCAATAAATACCCCATCTCAGTGACATCACTGAAAATCTAGAAAAATAATGAGATGAAAGCACATAATAGAGTAAAAAAGGTTAATGAAGATAAAGTAAAGCAGTGAGACAGAGAGGAATAAATCAATAACAGAGAAAATTCACAACACAGAAGGATGAGTCTGGGGCCTGGCAGATGGCTCAGGGGTTAAATACTGCTCCAGCAGGGGAGAGGACCCAGGTTCAGTTCCCAGCACCCATACAGTGGCTGTCAATTGTCTGTTTACTCCAACTCCAGGGTTTCCAAAACCCTCTTCTGGCCTCTGTGAGAACCAAACTGCAGGTGGTACCCATACATATGTGCAGTCAAACATCCATGCACATTAAAAATGATGACTTAATAACGTGGAGAACATACTGAGCATATTGACCAGGAAAAATATCAGGCACGATGCTATGATCTAACTAATAAGAGTGTTACACTTGATAAGAGGATGTTATGAATTACATTGTGCCACTACGTTAAACAACTTACTTGAAATTAGAAAATATGAGCAACAAACCACCAACACTAATCCAAGATGAAACAGGTCATCTGTAAGGCCTGTCTTCTCAAGAAATTAAAATCTAGTTATGAATTTTCTCACAAAATAAACTCTAGAGCCAGATGGTGTCAAGGCTGGACTTCCAAACATATGAGGAAATACTCACAGGCAAGCTTTTCCAGAATACTGGAAGTTGAAATTATTTCCTTACTTATTTAATGAGGCCAGCATTACCCTGATACCAAAACCAAAAAAACCAAAAAAATTAAAAATAGACTTTCTGAATTAAAAACAAAAATTTAATTAAAAATATTTCAAAGGGGCTGAGAGATGGCTCAGTGATTAAGAGCACTGACTGCTCTTCCGGAGGTCCTGAGTTCAATTCCCAGCAACCACATGGTGGCTTACAACCATCTATAATGAAATCTGGTGACCTCTTCTGGTGTGCAAGTGTACATGTAGGCAAAACAGTGTAAGCATAAATAAACAAATAAGTCTTTAAACAAAAACCAGAAAAATATTACCATGGACATGGATGCAAGAAATATAAAATTTAATAAATCTAATCCAGTAATTTTTAAAGTTTTTTAAACTATCTTATTGTGTGGATGCTTTGCCTATATTCATGCGGTACCCAAGGAGACCAAGAGAAAGCATAAGACCCCCTGAAATTGGAGTGGCATGGATGCAGCAAGTATTCTTAGCAGCTAAGCCATCTCTCCAGCCCCCCCAACAATACTTTCCAGAATAATACTGATATCACAGTGTTTATCTTGATGGACCTTTGAGATGCCTAGAGGATGAGGAGTCAAAGGCCTCAGCTTGTGTCTCGGGGCAGCTTCCAGTGAGCATTGCCAAGTGAGACAGTAATGGAAGAGGAAAAATGCACCCTAAATGAGGGCAGTACCATCCAGTAGGTACAAAGACAAAAAGAAATCCAGCCAGCACGTGCAAGCCCCAGGCTTCCTGAATAAGTGTATCTGTCGCTACTGTACCAGATTCCAGCTTCTTCAGCCCTTCCATGAGGACACACCAGGAACTAAGCTAGGATTTTTCAGGCTTTCGGTTCTTGATTGAATAGCCACTGAATTCTCTGTCTCGCTAGCATTCACACAGCAACCATTGGACTTTCCAGTGTTCAACTGTGTAAGTCAATAGTCCAGCTTAACACACAGACACACAGACACACACACACACACACACACACACACACACACACACACACACACACACGGTCTATTCTCTAGACAACCCTGATACCATGATCAAATTGAGTTCACCCAAGGAATAGAATAACAAATTAAAAAGAAATATACATACATACATACATATGCTATGAAGTCCAGGCTGGCTAATACCACAGCCTTATAAAGTGCTAGCATATACCATGGCATCTACCTTTAAGATTATTTGTGATTTCAAAGCTCTCATCTAATGAAAAATGAAATGAATTAACTCAGCCATTAGAGGGAACATACAAACAATCTACAGCCCCTGTAACATGCTATAGGAAATCCTGTTTCCCTCCCCACAGATCGAGAACAAGCAAGGCTAATCTGGTTATATCATTACTGCCCAAACCTGAAGTAAGGACTCCAGCCAATGTTATTTTACGAGAAAAATTAAATTCAGGATTTGGAAAATGTATTTACATATGTCATGGCCATTTGTGTAGGAAGTAGCAAAATGCTACCCCACTAAGTGGCATGTAGCTACTTATAAATAACAAAATAAATCACAAAAGCCTACCCAGTAAGTGAGTTTAGTAAGGCTTTAGAACACAATATCAATATTCAAAAACAATCATATTTTTACAGACTAAAAAGGAGAAATGGAAACTTAAAGTTAAAGAGCATCAATATTTAAAATACCATTAAAGATGAAATGTGTAAGACTAGGAGTACAGGCTGTGGTGTGCCTCTTTCCCTCTATGTTTGAGTCCATGGGTTGTAGTCCCAGCACAGGAAGGAGGTGGGGAAAGAAGAGTGAGGGACAGAGACCAGAAGGGGGAAAGGGAAAAAATGAAAGAAGGGAGAGAGAAAATTCAACCAAAACATAGGAAATATTTGTACACTGAAAAATCATCAAATGTTACTTAGAATAACCACTCATATAGAAGTATACAGTATCATGGACCATAAGACTTGATCTTGCTAATGGCAAACCTCTCAAAAGCAGATCTAGAAATTAAAACACTTCCGACCAGCTCTCTGCCTGCCTTAAAAAACAAAACAAGCAAACAAACAAAACTAATGGACTCATATAGCATGCACACAGGATAGCTAGATCAAAGTCCTTAAGAACGAGGGACGAAATTAAAGAATTGAACGTTTGAGTCCAAGTCTTCTGATCAAAGGGGTACAAATCAGAGCACTTGCCGGGCATGTGTAGAGATCCTGTGTTCAATCTCCAGTACTACACAAAAATAAATGTCATTTTAAAAATATAGCAATACAGTAGCTAGAGGCAGTAGGTCTACCAATGCACTAGAACACAAAAAGGAATCTGAAAATAGACCCATGCATACGCAAACACTGAACTGATGAAGGCGCATAGACAATTCGATGGAAAGATGATTTGTTGTGAGTTGCACAACAGTTGCATATCCTGATGAACGACAAACAGAGCCATCTTCTGCATCATATATGAAATGTAATTGCAAATGGAACATACACTAAATAAAAAACCTAAAGCTATTAAATGTCTGTAAAGTGAAACCCTGTGCCTCTGAACCACGCAAATATGTCTTAGAAAGGAGCAAAGTCAAAATCTCCTTTAAAACAATTCACAAAGTCCGATTCCATCAAAATTAAAACATCCCTGTGGTCTTGTCAATTTGGTGCGATTCAGGATCACCGGGGAAGCATTTCTGTGTGAGTACCTGTGGAGACATTTTCAGAGTGGTGTGCCTGAGGTTGGGAGACCCACAGATATGCACTACAGTTGCATATCCTGATGAAAGACAAACATCGAGCCATATTCTGTATCATATATGAAATGTAACTGCAAATGGAACATACACTAAACTGTTCTCCATCATTACTTCAGCCTTTTGAGAGCAGAGTTCTTTCACAGTTCTTACATCCTTATATCCCCAACACAGTGGACACTCAATAGGCATTTGGTGAGCCACATTGAATATTGTAGTACAAACCTTGCTGATGACCTCTGTGAAAGACACCTACTGGTTCTGTCTATACACCAGGATCCCTAAGGCCAATATGGCTACAATCAGAATGTGAGTTCTCTAAAGAGCTGATAGACCAAGGTGTAACCCAAAAGTGGGTACATTTCAAGCAGCTAATTTAGTGTTTATTGTGGTGGTTTGTTCTCATAAAGCACAGTGTCAATTGGGAACCCAAACATCATTTAGTTTTGGTACACTTTCCTGCATTAAAGCCAGGCCCAAGAGCAGCTTCTGCCTCAAACTCACAGGCAACCCTAGGAGCTGGTGGATAAGAGGAAGGAAGCTGAGGACCTGTGTCTATAGAATCTCTCTTGGCTTTGCTTCCGGACTGTGACACACTGTGTCAGCTACCTCATGCTCCTGTCATCATGCCTCTCTGCTGTGGTGGCCTGTACAGAATCAGTGTGACAAAAGACACCTTTCTGTTCTTAGGTTGTTTTTGATAGATGTTTTTGTCACAATAAAAGGGAAACGTTACTAAACACTATCCAAAGGCATTATTCAGAAAAACAAAAAGACACACCAAAGAACTTGCAAGAAAACAAATGTAAAACATTGATTTGGTAGAGACCTATGGCCAGAATATATAAAAAATCACACACACACACACACACACACACACACACACACACACACACACACACAGAATCCCTCACAGTCAACAGTAAGAAGGCTAGTAACCCAATAATGAAGAGATTTGAATTGCACCATATTATACACTCTAGTGACTCTCGATGTGACAGTGGTTCTGTAAAGTTAGCCACAACACAGTCACTGTTTGTGTGAGTACTCTGAAAAGCTCATTAAATTACCCAAGTGCTGCATTTTCCAAACTATATTTCCACATCAATGTATGCTTGATTGTGAATGGTTTCTAAATAAATTAATGGGAAAATGCTCAACACATTTAATCACTAGGGAATTGTAAATTAAAACCAAGACCAAGTTATCATTATTTGCATGGCTGAAAGGCCATCAGGTGTTGGCCAGGATTGGAAGTCCAACTCTTAGGTACTGCTGCAGAAGATAACAAATTCTATAGTAGTTAGTTCCCTTCACCCACACGGATGCCTGAAACAAGAGAGGGTACCAATGTGACTTCCTGAACGTGTTTGTGATGTAAGAGGTCAATAGTAAATAAACAATAATATTAACATAATAGTAGCTTGTTTTAAGTTTTTAGAAATTATGGCTTGTTTATTTCTGGAAATTTTCACGTATTTTCAGGCCACAGAAATCAAACCTATGGATTTTCAAGGGACCAGCTCCTCTACAAAATTTTGGAACCTAGGTTTCTTAGAGAGTTAGACATCACCTATGATGTACATGAGCCATTAAGCTACTAACATTTATTAAGAGACAAATGTAACCAAATCTCTATATAAAGCATGTGCACAAATATTCAGTGAAACTTCATTTATAGAAGCCATAGAGAGAAGGCATGTACAGGCTCTTGATAGGTGCAAGCTGATAACACAACAAACTGTATGTCAACCATCCAAGAACAAAAGGCAAAATATTATTGATACATATATCCTACAGCATGAATGATCTCAAAATAATTATGCGGGGTAAAAAAAATAAAAATTCAAATCACATAAGTGATAAGATGTATCATTCCACTAACAGAAAATACAGAGTGTGTGATTTTTATACTAACAAAACATGGTTATTTTCCTGTTGATTTTGGCTTCACATAAGGATGAGAGGGAGGTATTTGCAAAGGCCATGACAAAATTTTGTAAATATGGTGTCTATGTTAAAACTTGCCGAGGTTTCTATTTTAAACATAAACAGATTACTATATGCCAATTATATCTCAAAATAATACTAAACAAACAAAAAGACTGCCTCTGGGTATTACAGCATCTGAGCACAGGAGATTCCCTGCATAGGGCAAGCAATGCAAGTAGTAGATTTCTTTTTTCAAAGCCCTGAGTTTGTCTTTATCCATGCAGAGTTGTCATTATTCTGGAAAAAAATGAAAGATAATAAAACAACAGCAATTACGCACCACAGATAAAGACACAAACAAGGTCCTTCATTGAGAACGAATCCAAGAAACTATGAACATTTTCTAGATTTCTCAGGGACTATTCACTTCACTACTGAATTCCTAAGGACACCATTCGAAATACTGCCTTAAATAAAACTGTTCTTTAGTTTGAACGAAGCATCACTGACTACGGAGTGCCATTTTGAGGCAGTAGTAATGGACTGTGTTTATGACTGACATGTCACTTGAGCACCCATATCTGTGCAGTGAGTTGCTGGGCACATCCTTATGTGGGAATAACTTGGGTAGAGAGTTGGATTCAGCTTATGAAATGAAGTTAATCAGTAAAATGACCAGCTTCATGGGAACCTAAGTAGTGAGCTGAGCAAACTAACAAAACAGGAGAATAAAAGGCAGAAGCAAAAAGAAATAACTCCTGAAAGCAGAAAAAAAAAAACAAAAAAATAGAAACACACAAACAAAATCAAAGAAGAAATGCTGGATTTCCAAACAATTCTCACATAAAATGTAATTGTTCTTTAACTACTGGTGGTGTTTGGTTAGAAAGCAGGTCTCAATGGCCTCACTCCTATTATGGCTTCAATGGAGTCAAGAAAGCTCTGATAACACTAGTGGAAATTCTTTCGTGCAGTGAGTGTTTTAATTGTAAAAGCACAAGGACTTTGCAAATTCCTAACAATCTTCAAATCTTATGACAATGGCTATTGGCTGGGGGAGTGATTTCCTTTACTTCATATTAAATATCCTCCCATTTCTGATCTGCTTCGGCAATTAGAAAAATGTCCACGTGTGCTTTTTTGCCAAAGGAAGACAATACACTGTAAAAATCAGCTACTGCAGTAACTGCCCCAGCAAACCCTCAAAGGAATCTGGACTCTCGCAGGATACACCAGAGTCCGTTTACCACCTTAAACTCTGCTCTACCTACTCCTGACAGTTCTACCAGCCTCCTCAGGTGGAGAGCAGCTCTGAGGAGGAGCAGGAGAAGTCCATTCAACACACAAGGCCCCAATTTATTCTTATAAGCTTCCTCCAGGAGGCATGGTTGTGCTGCAGGACGAGGAGAGCAGGTGTGTGGTGTTGGGTACATCAGTTTGCTCTGAATGCCAAGAAAGCACACAGTGACTTTAAACATGTTTGAGTAAGCAAAGTGCGAAAGCATTTGAAACAACAACAACAACAAACCCTACAAGTCTAAGAAAATTTGTTAACGGGCTACTCAACACCTCTGTTGCATTCAGCACAGGCAAACAGCTTATACAAACCTCAAGGGTGAGGTAGAATTTCTATGCGTGTGAGCATGTTAAACAAGATGATGAGGGGTTGTCTTGATTTGCTTTGAGGACCTGTCTGGTATTGGCAATACCTTGGAGAAAGCTGGCCAAGGCCCTTCTATGCACCCAAGAGGAAATGGAAAGTTAAGAGCCTGGACCAATGACTGCTAAGAGCCAGTGCTACAGTTCATGTCAAGTCTGCCGTACTTAGGTTTAAGCCCTCTGCATTGTTCGTAACTGGGAGGCACATTCCTGTACCAACTGCTCACCTCAGGACAGGGCATTTTCGAACCATGGTTTTCAATCTAGCAGTATAGTGCAATCACGTGGGAGCGGTTTGCCCAACTCCTCCAGGAAGATAATGTAGTCCACCTGTGACTTCCACATGGCCACAAGAACTCCCATAGGTAGGTCATTCGGCTAGGCTCTACGGCTGAGAAGCCTGCCGTGAATCAAGGACAGCGGGCGCAAAGCATGCTTATAACTAGCATTGTTTCTAATATGTGCAACGTCAATCTAGCTGGGCATCTGAAAAGTTCCGTTTCTGACCATAGCATCCTGTAGCCCAGTCTGCTCTGGGCCTCTCAAGGAGCATTCATAACCTGACCCTCTCTGTCTCCAAAAGCATACCGCTGCCATGAAAATGACCACTAACACAGAGATATGAAAACGGATTTCAAAACATAAGTAAAAGCAAAGGAAGGAAATCCCCCAATTTAGACAAGTCTCCAGAAGCAAAACAGAGGAAAGGAGGCTATCTGGCGATAATTCCCGCCAAGAGTATTTGGGCACTTTCCCAGAATTACCAAAGTAATCCTGTAAAAATGACATCTATGTAGACTAAATTATGAACAAGCTGCCCAAGTCGAGGGTGCAAACTAAAAGTTACCTGACTTCGAAAGCAATCCAAAAGTGCCTCACATTTTGACACGACTCTATTCTCGTTCCTTAGGGTCTTGTAGTAATACCACTGTGGAGCTTATATTCTCAGAACCCTTCAAGCAAGCCTGAGGAATCCCCACTTTATATGTGGCCTTGCAAACATTGAGGGAGGACTTGGAAGGGGTGTGGCCAGGACCAAGCCTCCAGAAACTCCAGGGCCCCACCCCACCCACCATCCTGGCAGGCCCACCTGTGGCGCAGTTCTCACATCTTAAACAGCCCTCCCTGAACACAAAGTGACTCTGGGTGACTGTGTCAGCTGTCGGAAGAGTTGAAAGAAGGGTGAATGTTCCAGTGCCCAAGCCTCTCTCAGGAAAGCAAGAGAACCAGACTCAGTGAAGGGCTGTCTAAAAGGGCTCCCGGTTGCAGACTCTGGGGAAATGACAGCTCCTAGGCTCAACTGCCTTCTTCTCCCATGACTCTCCCCAGCTGGAAGCAAAACTTGGGCGCGGGAGAGTAACAGGGACAGGGTCCCTGGAAGTTATGCCCACAGCTTGACCCCCCTGGTTTGGAGCTAGACGCCATCACCCGCTTTAGCTTCAACCCTCAGCACCTGTCCCAAGCTCCCTAGATGGCTCAGCTGGGAGACTGAGCTTCGCGGAAGATTGCTTTCCTAAGTGACACTCCCTGCTCCCCCAGAGGCAGGGGTGAAAAAGAGTCCAGGAGGGTTGGAGGCGCACTGGCTTTCCCTACCTGTCCGGCGACACAGAGGAGGAACCAGGTGCCACCGATGAGACGAGCCAGGAAACCTGGGCGATTACGCGCCACCAGCCACGCCATGGTCCAGGCGGAGACACAGAACGTAGCGTACTGGTCAGTGGGCGCGTCTCCCCACAGTGGCCGCGCTGCCGGGCTGCTTTGAATGGGAGCGCTTGCGCCCGGCTGGGGGCGTTCCGCGTGAGTGCGGCAGTCCCCGCCCGGTGGCTCGACGACCCCGCCCCAGCACCCTCCTGCCCCTCCCTCTAGGGTCAGCCAAGCTCAGTCAGGGCTGCACCATGCGCATCTCGGAAACGCTAGCCGGGCTGCAGTTGCTCCTATTTTCTTGATTTTTAAAGGAGGGTCCCGGCTGCCCTCCTTGCTCGGGTTTGGAGCGCCACCCTGCCCACCCCTGAGAAGAAAAGGTCCCCTGGGTGCTGGAGTTTCACTGTGAGCCTTTGCTTAGGTCCCGCCCCAAAGCAAGCTCTCTCTTATAGGCTGGTGTTCTAGGGGCCCTAGCTGACCTGCGGGCTGCGTCAGATTCTCCCGAGTCAGGGGACCCTTAAGAAACTTGTGATCTCACAGATTGGCATGATGTCTGTCCGTAGGCATCAGTCCCCAGGTTGTTCAACGCGATTCTACCATGGGAGTAGTTTGCTTTGCGGCGTGAGTCTGGCAATGGGGAAGCGGCTCTTGAGCTGCTGGGACCGTCAACAGTTGGGTTCCAATGCATTAGAACTGGAACTAGCGCCAGGCACAGTAGGGAACCCAAGAGATGGAATCAATGAAGTTAACTTCGTTGTTTGTTTGCTTGTTTTCTCCCTTCCTCTGTTTGTGCTACGTTTTTATTACACTTCAAGATTACTCTGAAACAAGACAAACTTCGCGTTCTGCTGCGGTCTTTTGCCACCCGGCCTCAGCTCTTTTCCTTCTGAAAGCCTGGAGCTCCAGAGCCACCAGTCCAAAACGTCTTTATAAGAAAGCAAGTTCCTACCCTTCCAAGGCCACTCCACCCTTCTCTAACTTTGGCAGCAAAGCTGGAAGAGGCGGGGAGCTGGCCCCACTTCAGTAAACTTGATGATAAGGGGAGTTAGCCCTGCCCTCCTGAAATCACTTCTGTGAAGTTCCCATGTGTGCTCACTGGGATGAACCCAGCTATGAGTTAGGACGCTGCCATACTCCCTAGCAACCATTCACTCAGTCTACATATTCTGGGATGCCTCCTACTCGCTGGGCACTAGGCTTAACTGTCAGAGACTGAGACCAACACAGGAAATGGCCACAGTCTGCTGACAGAGAATGAGAGGCAAAGCCCTGGCCAAATTGCTCTAAGGAAATAAATGCTATATGTTCGAACCTCGATCTTCTGTTTTGGACTGACTTTGGGGGATGGGGTTGGGGGTGGGGGTAAAGAGGCTGTTTCTCAGAATTTACCTGTTTTCTCATAATATGTATTTATTGAGTTCCCAAAGTATGAAAAAAAAATGTTTTGAGAGCTTTACATTCTGGGATGCAAAGCTCAGAGGTTAAAATTGTTATAAATTGTTGAGGCGCTTTACATCATTTTTTTTAAAAATGTGAAGAGGAAAGAGCAACACACACACACACACACACACACACACACACACACACACACGAGGACAGCACAGAGCCAGTAAACGGGAAAGATTGTCCATGGAAAATAGAAACTGCTGTGCTAGGGTAGGTGAATCACAGGCTTAGCAGCAAAAGGAAGGAGTGTGTGAGTGGGAAGGAGGTCTGCACGTGTTGTGGGGTACCCCAAAACACCAGGCTGGAAGCAAGAAGTCGCCCAGCACACCAGGTACCAGCGTTAGGCAGCAATACTGAACAAAATCCATAAAGAACCCACAAGGTGGGTATAGACCATCCTGCATTGACACATTAAAAACACTGACACTGACACTTGATGGTTTTGAAGCTGCTGGGGACAGAACCAGGTCCAAGGAGGAGACACAGTCAGAGAACTTTGGTACCCAGAGGAAGTCTCTATCTTAAGTGCACACTCCAAGCCCTCAAATTTTCCAATCTAAGTCAATAGACACCACACTGTTTGCGTGACGAAACTAAAACCCAGGAACATAAAGCGATGTCTCGCATCACCTCCATGTAGTTAGGGAAGCAGAACGCTCTGTTCCTCAAGCAGCAGTAGCAGGACACAGAAGTGTCACGCAAATTAATACGGGAATAGGCACAGGAGTTTTTTAAAGGTAGAAATTACAAAAGGAAGGAGACCACCTAGGAAGATGCTGGTACTAACTGTCCAAGAGATTGTGCGGCCTTCCAATACTGGATTGGTCTGGCTAATACAGAGCATAATGGCTGTGAGAAAGGTATCACAGAGAAGGAAAGAATTGTCTCTCCTCCTGTAGTTTGAGGGCATGGCCCTTCCTCAGAGCATCTCCCAGGTTACACATCCAGATCCCTGCTCAGGCCCCAGACTCAAAATCCATAGAGATTTGTGTTTGTGTGTGTGTGAGTGTGTGTGTGTGTGTGTGTGTGTGTGTGTGAGAAAGAGAGAGAGAGAGAGAGTGTGTTCCTATAGATTTTCAAATTCCTTTCAAGCACTGTATCTCATTGGCACTTTGAAGAATGACTGAGAAAGTATTTTCTCTGTAATGTTCCTCTTTGGTGCTCTGGTCTAACCCTCCATTGCTTTCAGACTGCAAAGAAGTGTGAGCCAGTTTCCCTTCCTTTTAATGGCGCATGCAACAACTTCCTATGATCTGCATCCTCCCACTTCTCACTGTGCACATACACTCCAGCCTCTTCCTCCTATGAAAGGAGCCAGAGAGGCTGGCCCTCCTCCAGTGAGTGCACCTCTGACTGCCACACCTACACCTCTCCAAAGAAACCTATGCTTGTATGGTCTTTGTCTTCCTTCCTGCTTAACCATCCATCCACTCCCGTCAGAATTGGGCCCCAATATTGCTGTACAGATTGTTCTGCTCACCAATGACTTCCGTGCAGATATTCCCAGCATTGGCCCCACAGAATCACGGGACATGGCTGAGTGTTGCTACCATCATGGAGCCCTTACTTCACTCCAATGTTCTGTCATTCACATGCTATTTCTGGAAGCTGGCCTTCAACCGTGCCCCTTTTCCTCCAGAGCCCCGCAATCTAATTAGCTCATTATTGAGTGCCTTCTATATCTGAGTTGACTATTCGCATTTATATAGTGGTTTCATTATTTGTCTATATGCACTGATATATCCATATTCTTTTCCTCTAGAAATTGTTTGATTTTTGTGGCCATGCTTTCATTAATGAGATTTATTAACCAACGTTCACTCTCTCTAACTCACTGTGTTGCATATTCTGTGAAAATGGTTCCTACTACATGTTTGACAACTTGTTTAATTGATAAGTGGATGAATTAATACTTCATTTAGAGGGCTGGTGTGGGAACCAGAAGATAGAGACAGCAAGTCCTTGAAGACAAGCATTTTACCTCTTACCAATTGCCTTTTAACCCAGTATCTAATAGGATCACCCTAGGAACACAGTAAGCACTCAGAAACAGATCACTAAATCAATAGAATTGAGAATTCACAAGGAAGAGACTTTGTAATTATGCAAATTTATAGGAAAATTTCCAATAAAAATCCTTAGACCTGTTTATAATTCCTGAGCAGATAATAAGATGTTAACAAGTAAAAACATCTGATGCAAAACCAATCCTGTTCATCACCATAGTGCTGTCCCCAATATTTTATACAAATGTAAATCCAGAAAGCCCACTGTACTAATGAGGAATCATTTCCCCCTAAATACTTAGAAGCAGAGAAGACTAAGATCCACATTCTGTTGTTTGGAGCTAAGACTTGTCTAAATTGTTTCTAATGAATACATAGGATACAACCTACAATGTTAAACCAGAAAGGAATTTTCTGATAGTTGGCTCAAATCCTGTTTTATTCCCCTCTTGGTATTTAACTAGCTGGAAATGCCCTCCATGTCAGCCTTTATTTGCCTCAGCAGACAAGCAAAACACGGAGCAAAGCTGTTCAGTCAAGCCAAAGGTTCATTTTTGACTTGTTGGATGTCATACACATTGTTCAAAGAAAATATACATACCTGCATTACATAGTTCAAAGTCTTTTCCCTTGAGCAAGACTGTTTCAACAATAAAGCGGGCTACAGAGACATGTGGCTTCAACTATTACAAACTGTTAAATTATGTGCACAATAAAAATGATAGGAAACATAAAGTAGAATTTGTATTGCTCACAGAAATGACTCAAAGCCATATTTCAAGAAAGTAAACACTGGAAACCAACAGTTTCATATACTTTCTACCCCAACTTAATTGATGTTCTAATTTTGTCTTTTCTAAGGATTTTTTTCTTTAGTCTTTGTTACTATATTTCTGGGCTTTTACATAGCAAACATAAATATTAGCCCATCCCACAGAAACATGCTTATTTGAATTAACATTCAGATCAAAATACTTAAAATTACTCTGCTTTCTTCAAAGGGGAACATGGGGCCCCCTGGGACCCGGACTTATCAGGAGGCTTATCTCTCTGTTCTGTCACACTTGCTGTGAGCAGCATTTGAGCTCTGGCATGCATCTCCCTGCATTGATGCTCTCCTGTTAGTAATGCTACATACTTAATCTCCTGATGCTGGCTCGCAGGAGGCTCAAGTCTAAAATGTGACAGCATTTGTTTTTCTTACCACATAAAAATGACATCACAAACTGTTAAGAAGTTAAACCATATATTATGGCTTCATTTAAGAGTCACCGTTTGCGTCATACGACTGCCGAGCAGGGCCTGAATCCAACGCACTTAACATTCCTGAGCCTAATAACATACATAAGCTCTTCTGGGTGCGGCCCATTGGGTGTGGTCTCGTCACACAGAAAATCTTATATAATAACCTCTCCAAAACTTCTCATTCTTTCCCCATGTGTTGAAGGATTTGTGCAAATAATACAGTAAAGGACAACAGAGACGATGGAAAAACTCAAATGTTACATTTAGACCTGACCCGTTGATTCTTCTCATCTTCTCTTGGGGCCTCAAAAACCATTTACCTGAAACTAGTAACAAGGTTTTCATAATTCAGTCAGTTTTTTCAACAATATTCAGCCTCTATTTTCTCTTAGCCATTCTGAGATTTTAAAAAAGGGGACAAAAAATATGACCTTGGTCTTTCAAAATACATGTGTAAGTTTCAGAAAATGCAATTCTGCATCATCACAACTGTTCTCCATCATTACTTCAGCCTTTTGAGAGCAGAGTTCTTTCACGGGTCCTCTTACGTCCTTATATCCCCGACACAGTGGTCGCACAGTGGTTTGGTGAGCCACATTGAATATTTATTGTAATACAAACCTTGCTGATGATCTCTGTGAAAGACACCTACTGGTTCTGTCTATACACTAGGATCCCTAAGGCCAACATGTCCACAGGCCGAATGTGAATTCTCTAAAGAGCTGATAGACCAAGGTGTAACCCAAAATGTTATAAGCTACTTAGTGGGTACATTTCTTTTTTTTTTAAATTTTATTAATTTATTCATATTACATCTCGATTGTTAGCCCTTCCCCTGTTTCCCTTCCACTTCCCCCCTTCTCCCCTCCTCTATGTCTGTGATTGAGGGAGACCTCCTCCCCCTATATATGCCCTTAGAATATCGAGTCTCTTCTTGGTAACTTGCTATCCTTCCTCTGAGTGCCGCCAGGCCTCCCCATCCAGGGGACATGGTCAGAAAGGGGGCACCAGAGTTCCTGTGAGAGTCAGATCTCACTCTCCACTCAACGGTGGAGAATATCATGTTCATCGGCTAGTTCCTGGTAGGGGTTCGAAGCTTACTGTCTATATTCTACTTGGCTGGTGCCTTAGTTTGAGGAGGACCCCAGGACCCAGATCTGCCTGTTATAAAGTTCTTATTGTAGGTTTCCAGGACCCTGTGGGTCCTACTATTTCCCCATTCTTCCATGCTACTCTCGCCTAGAGTCTCAATAGGATGTCCTCTCTTCTGACCCACTTTTTTGGTAAGTAAAGTTTTTCATGGTACATATCCCTTGGACTACTGTTTTGATATAAGTGAGTATATACTGTTTGTCTCTTTTTGCTTCTGGGTGAACTCACTCATTATGATAATTTCTAGATCAATCCATTTGTTCCCAAATTTCGGGAATCCCTTGTTTTTAATAGCTGAGTAGTATTCCATAGTGTATATGTACCACAGTTTCTTTATCCACTCTTCTACTGAGGGACACTTAGGCTGTTTCCATGTTCTGGCTATTATGTATAAAGCAGCTATGAACTTGGTTGAACATATGTCCCTGTTGTGTGGTAGGGCATTTTCTGGGTATATTCCAAGGAGTGGGATAGCTGGGTCTTGAGAAAGCCCTATTCCCATTTTTCTGAGAAAGTGCCAGATAGCTTTCCAAAGTGGTTGTACTAGTTTGCATTCCCACCAGCAATGAAGGAGTGTTCCTCTTTCTCCACATCCTCGCCAACATGTGGTGTCATTTGAGTTTTTGATCTTAGCCATTCTGATGAGTGTAAGATGCAATCTCAGTGTCGTTTTGATTTGCATTTCTCTGATGACTAATGAGGATGAGCATTTCTTTAAGTGTTTCTCGGCCATTTGATATTCCTCTGTTGAGAATTCTCTGTTAAGTTCCAAGCCCCATTTCGCAATTGGGTTGTTTGGTTTTGTGGTGTTTAATTTCTTGAGTTCTTTATATATTTTGGATATTAAACCTTTGTCAGATGAAGGGTTGGTGAAGATCTTTTCCCAGTCTGTAGGCTGTTGCTTTGTTCTCTTGACAGTGTCTCCTGCCTTACAGAAGCTTCTCAGCCTCATGGGGTCCCATTTATTAATTATTGACATTAAGGCCTGGGCTGTTGGTGTACTGTTTAGGAAGTTGTTTCCTGTGCCTATGTGTCCCAGGCTTTTCCCCACTTTTTCCTCTAACTGAATTAATGTCTCTGGTTTTAAGTTGAGGTCTTTAATACACTTGGACCTGAGTTTTGTGCATGGTGACAAATAAGGGTCTAATTGCATTTTTCTACATGTAGACATCCAGTGAGACCAGCACCATTTATTGAAGATGCTATCATTTTTCCATTGAATAGATTTGGCTTCTTTGTCAAAAATCAAGTGAGCAAATGTGTGTGGATTCATCTCTGGGTCTTGAATTCGATTCCATTGATCCACCAGCCTATTGCTTTGCCAGTACCATGCTGTTTTAATTACTGTTGCTCTGTACTACAGCTTGAAATCAGATATGGAGATTCCTCTGGAGGATCTTTTATTGTATATGATTGTTTTTGCTATTCTGGGTTTTTTATTTCTCCATATGAATTTGAGAATTGATCTTTCAATATCTTCAAAATATTTTCTAGGTATTTTGATAGGGATTGCGTTGAATCTGTAAATTGCTTTTGGTAAGATGGCCATTTTTACTATGTTGATTCTCCCGACCCATGAATAAGGGAGATTTTTCCATTTTCTGATGTCATCTTCAATCTTTTTCTTCAGAGATTTGAAGTTCTTTTCAAACAAGTCCTTCACTTGCTTGGCTAGAGTTACTCATAGATATTTTATATTGCTTGTGGCTAATGTGAAGGGTATAGTTTTCCTAATTTCTTCCTCTGCGTGATTGCCATTTGTATATAGGAAGTCTACTGACTTTTTTGAGTTAATTTTGTATCCAGCCAATTTGCTGAAAGTGTTTACCAGTTGTAGGAGTTCTCTGGTGGAATTTCTGGGGTCACTTATGTCCACTATCATATCATCTGCAATAGGGATAATTTGATTTTCTCCTTTCCAATTTGGATCCCTTGATCTTCTTTTCTTGTCTTATTGCTCTGGCTAGAACTTCAAGAACTATATTTAAGAGATATGGAAAAAGTGGACAGCCTTGTCTGGTCCCTGATTTTAGAGGAATTTCCTTGAATATCTCTCCATTTAATTTGATGTTGGCTATTGGCTTGCTGTATATAGGCTTTATTATGTTGAGGTATGTGCCTTGTATTCCTAATCTCTCCAGAACTTTAAACATGAATGGGTGTTGGATTTTATCAAATGCTTTTTCTGCATCTAAGGAGATGATCATGTGTTTTTTTCCATTTGTTTATATGGTGGATTACATTGATGGATTTCCATATATTCCTGTATACAAATGACAAACAGGCAGAGGAAGAAATTACGAAAACTACTCCCTTCACGATAGCCAGAAACAATATAAAATATCTGGGAGTAACTCTAACCAAGCAAGTGAAGGACTTATTCAAAAAAAAAACTTCAAACCTCTGAAGAAAGAGATTGAAGATGACATCAGAAGATGGAGGGATTTACCTTAGTGGGGACATTTCAAGCAGCTAATTTAATGTTTATCGTGGTTGTTTGTTCTCATAAAGCACAGTGTCATTTGGGAACCCAAACATCATTTAGTTTTGGTACACTTTCCTGCATTAAACCCAGGCCCAAGAGCAGCTTCTGCCTCAAGCTCACAGGCCACCCTAGGAGCTGGTGGGTAAGTAGAGTGCTTCTTCTAAGTACAAACCTCAAGTTTCCTGAGTCCAAAGCTTCCAAAAAAAAAAAAAAAAAAAAAAAAAACCTGGGTCCTGGATCTCTCTGCTTCATAAAAGCTAATTACTTCCATCTGCAAACAAACAACACCCCATTTTTCAGTTGTCACCTATGACTGGAAATTATAATTAGAGTCAACTTTTTTCTTTAATTTAAAATCAGTATCCAAGCTTAAGGGGAACAGACATCTTTTGCACAGATATTGGCCTCAGTTTCCCTAAGTGCAATGCCGCACTGCTAATTTATTTGTTTTAAGAGAAATTTGAGTTTATATATATAGACATGGTTTTGTTATAAAAGTCAAACCTAACACTCAAACTTGGATTGCATGAGAAAAATCGTACAATGAGAGCAAACACATAGAGGGTTTTTTGTTTACTTGATTTTCTTCTCATGAACAAATTAATAAAACAATTTCTTACATGTCAGAATGAAAACATTGTGGTGTGGATTATAACTTGAAAGCAGTTCTTACTTTTTGTTCTCAACTATAACTGTGTATCACACATGCTGTCCTTATTTAAAGACATAGCTACTAATGAGCTCGCATGACTCAGAAGAACAGGAATGTAGACTGTGAAACACGACTTGGGGTTATTTCCCAACTGCATTCACCAAAGCACAGGAAGAAGATAGAAGAAGAAGAAGAAGAAGAAGAAGAAGAAGAAGAAGAAGAAGAAGAAGAAGAAGAAGAAGAAGAAGGGAAATTAAAGCACTGTGAAGAAAATCAAAGGTAAAACGGTGATCAAATTAACAACAAAATTGGTAACAATAAAAATGACCACATTTCAGAAGAAATTGTTCATCTTTGTTTATAAGATTAAGTGAGCTAAAATGGGGAAACTGCTGCTTTGTAAATTGTAAGGCACTATTGAGGATTCAGTCATCACTCAGGGTTACCCTACTCTGTTCCCAAATAATTCAAGGCATCTCACAGAAATACACCTATGGAGAGGGCTAAAGAGATGAGATATGGTAGATATTGATTTGCATTCAGAGTTTTAGACTCACCAAAATACGAAATATGTTTTCTTCAAGGTTGCCAAATAGAAATAGCCAAAACACTATGAATGTAACATTTATATAATTCCTTATTGTTTTGTGGTTCTTCTTGCTATATGTAGTTTATTTTATTTATATGTAGTAATATAAATGCATATGTAAAAAACAGAAACATAATTTTAAAAATTGGAAAAAAGGAGGTAACTCAGCAGCTAAGCACACTGCTCTTGAAAAGTTGGCTCACAACCCTGTATAAGTTGAACTCTGGGGGGATCTGACAACCTCTTCTAGGCATATACACAGACATGCACAAATATATATTTTTTATTAAATGTTTAACTAAAATGCTCTTAATATTGTCAATATGTCAAAAGATAAACACAAATTCCATATCCAATAGTAAATGGTATATGCAAACATACAGATTAGTAACATTATACAGACTAAGCAGAGTGTGTTTATGTATTTAGGAATATGTGTGTTCCTATATATGTGTAACACAGAGACCTATATGTATGTAACAATAATTAAAGAAAAAGGGGGCCACAAAAATACTAAGGGAGAATATTAACATCTTTTGGTCCACTGTGTAATTATGGTGGCATTTCAGGTTATTGCTTTTTAGTATTGTTTGAATGTTTTTACTTGGGAAGGAAGTTGATATTGTAATTAAAGAAATCCATAATTTTTTTTTCCATTTTGAAAAAAAAATGATGAATGAGAAAGAAAAGCAAATATTTGGCTTGAAATTTATGTCAAAGATGAACTGAATACAAATACTCATTATATATGTGCATATATACATTCATACATACACGAATATCATATATATAACCTGACAAACTATGGTGCTCAAAGAAGGAAAAGGTCAAACTAGAGGCATATACAGAGGATCATGGAGCTTAACAGAATGCAGAAAAGTGCCATGTTGTGTTTGTCTCCCTTTGATGCTTCGTACCCATCTTATCCAACATAGGCTAGTTACTAGCATATAATAGTTATTAGCAGAAATGGGAGTAAAATAGAAGAAAGAATTGTTCATTATTCATAATGTCTACAGCTTAGAACTAAATGTTTGAACAATGATTTTCCTCTCTAAATTGCACTTTTAAACATTTGAAAGGAAAGGCAAGATGTGAAACGGGACTCAAGTGTGAACTCAGAACTGAAGTGTCAAGAATTGTACATGTATGGAGGAAAGTAGCACCTTGAACAAGGACCAGCTGTCAGAGAGAAGAGAATGGAGCCCATTGAACCTTATCTTCCATTTCCACTGATCTCAGCCACAGAGACATGGACTGGGAGGCTACAGATGGCCTGAGTCAGCAAGGGACTGGGGATGGAGAAGTAGCCAAAAACAGAAAAATCCCAATACCCCAACGTCTATTTGAGGAAAATAGGTAAATTTTGGCCACCAGTACGTGGGTAAAGGGATGGGAATGGTCCTTTCAGACAGTTGAGATGGCAGCCAACTAAGAATTTCTGTAAAGACCAATTTGTCATAAAATATGAAACGCTCATAAAGTAGCAAGAGAAGCCCCCCCACCCCACCCAGAACCTTCATTTGATCTCTTCTTCCTCTGGACCCTGGGAGACATCTTCCCATGTGCTTCTGCCCACCATGCACTTCCCTCTAAGGCAGCCCTGAGATAGTGGCCATCACACACTAAGGGGAAATCGTCTGCTGCCTCCTTGCAGCTGAAGTAGGCTGTGAGTCCTGAAAACTGTGTCATCTGTTAACTTCCCAGCACATATTAGACACTTCATCATATTCCTTGAGGGAAGAGAAGAAGCAGAGAGGGAAGAAATGAAAATTGAGAGAGGAGGAAAAGCAACAACAACACAGAGACTCATCAACTTCGTAAACCTTAATATGTAAAGACTGGCTGCAATTGTTTCACTGTCTATGCCATTATATTAATTAGAAAGAAATCACAAAAAAGTATGAAAGCGTATGTTTTTAAATGCTTTTAGGCTGAGGAGGAAGAAGAAAATACTGTCCACATCTAAGCTGGAGCACTTGTTCACCTATGGAAAAGAAATGTGAAACACTGGGAAAGAGCTTAGACCAACATACCAAACTGTATCTGTTTAACTAGACAACCCAGAGTCTTTACTCTGGGTGCAAGTGTTATTTTGGTGATTTCATCTTCTTTTGAGAAAGAGGTGGGGGTGGGATTCTGTGAGAAAACACGGAGAGCAGGCTGCTGCTGCTTAAAGCATGGTCCGTACTTGTCAACCTACATCTGCAAATGGCAGTGCGGGCCTTGCAGACCCTCTGCTCAGTCACTGACAGAACTTCACCAAGGGTCTCTGCAGAGTCTGAGTGTCATATTATAGATTAGAAAGGTCTTCAGCAGCCACCATCTTAACAAATTTTAGACATAAAAATAAAGCACAAGGCTTATACTTCATAAAAAAGGTAGAAGTTTTGAATTATTTCAGGAATTTGCTCTTTTATGCAACATTTACACTTTCCTAAATATTTTCACATACTTTCTAAAAGATGTCATTTCCTTTTAACCCTGATCCATGAGACCCCAAGAAGAATTAATACACAGACTGATAAAATCTCCAAAGATATGCTCATTAATTATAAAACATATATATCATCTATACTCATTTACTTTG
This sequence comes from Acomys russatus, assembly GCF_903995435.1. NCBI lineage: Eukaryota > Metazoa > Chordata > Mammalia > Rodentia > Muridae > Acomys > Acomys russatus. Next base: position 91,717,869 of record NC_067138.1, on the reverse strand, counting down.
CATATTTGATAACTACATATTTGCATTTCTGTAAAGAATTTCACTCATTGACATGCCCTTGTTTCTTTCCAGGGAGCAGGTAGTGTATTCGATCTTCTGTAACAAAGACCTGATGTGCATCCTTCTGTGTGCCCTTTTCCCACTGAAGACACCCTGAATCAGTTGCATTTCAGTAAACTTGTTTTTCTCTTATGAGCTTTACCTAAAGATCCTACTTAATATCTAAAAATCACAGTCCTCATTATTTTCAATATGGAAGCATCTCTTTTCCACATTTTAATATTATCAAACAGAAGAAACAAATAATTCAGTTTAAAATGTATTACCTGAGCAATATCAACAATAGGTTCTTCCACATGGCTCCAAATAATTCAATCTGACATGAATTTTCATTTTCATGTAAGATAGTGTCATTGTTCACTGTGTCTGTCTCTAACAGCTAGTGGCAGTAGGAGTGGTGAAATTCTCCTTGTCATTCAAACGTGCACACGCACACACACACATGCACACACGCACACACACATGCACACACACAAGTGCACACACATGCACACACATGCACACACACAGACACACACACACATGCACGTTGACCTGCCAGAAAGGATTCTGAAGCGGACTTTCCAGGAAGAGGGTGTGGAATCTAGAGTCTTATTTTTTTCCCAAGATCAAGTTGGATTACTAGATCAAGTCTCACACTTTGGAGGATTATAGTTCAGGTTTTGGAGCATTGGGAGCTATCAGATCTGACTAGCAACATGGAGAATTAGCAAAGGCAAATGAAGAGGATCTGAACCACAAAGGATTCAGCTAGTGGATCTGGGCTCAGTGCCGGGCTGAAAAGGTGAATGTTTTATTACTTGGCAAGATTCCCACCACATGTCACTCCTGATGTCTTGGATATTCTAAGCCTTTCATACATCAATTCTGTAAGCTCTCACATTCCTTCTCAGGCAAGAACTGAAGGAAGATTTCACAAGCACCAGAGAAGTCCCACCCTGTGGGAAGGAATGAAAAGGAAACGGGAGGGCCCACTGAGAGATCCTCCATGAATTTTCTGTTGGAGATGTTAATATACCTTGTGGCAATATAAAACCAGATGATATTTTCCCCTCTTCTCTCATGTATATCAAGCAAGGGTTGTAAATATCAATAGTTTCAATGGCCAGGCAGATAAATATGTAAGTCAGGAATGAAATAGTATACCAATATAAAGAGTTGATGTCTTGTCAAAAGGAGTTTTTTTTTTTTTAGTTAAACAAGCCAAATGAAACAATGAGTTTATATATAAATATATATTAAGTAATTTATTCAGATTATGTCCTGATTGTTATCCCATCACTTGTATCTTCCCATTTTCCCCTCTCTCCCTCTTTCACCCTATTACCCTCTCCTTGGTCTGTGACAGAAGGGGGCCTCTCTGCCACCATATGACCATAGCCTATCAGGTCTCATCCAGATAGCCTGCTGCCCCTTCCTCAGGCCTCCCCACTAAGGGGAAGTGATCAAATAGGGGGCACCAGAGTTCATGTCAGAGGCAGTCCCTGCTCTCCACACAACTATGGAGAATGCTCTGTCCATTAGCTAGATCTGAATAGGGTGTCTAGGTTTACTGCATGCATTGTCCTTGGTTGGCACAGCAGTTTGAGCATACCCACCTGGGTCCAGATCCACCAGCCTTTATGGTCTTCTTGTAGGTTTCTAGGACTCTCTAGATCTTTCTATTTCCCTATTCTACTATACCTTTCTCACCTGGAGTCCCAGTAGGATGTCCCAGCATCTATCCCAATCTCCTGCTAAGTGAAGACTTTCAGGAGAACATCCCTGTTGGGCTAGTGTCCAGTTATAAATGAGTATATACCATGTGTATCTTTCTGGGTCTGGCTTAACTCACTCAGGATGATAATTTCTAGTTCCATCCATTTGCTGCAAATTTCAAGATTTTCTTGTTTTTTAATAGCTGAGTAGTATTCCATAGTGTAAGCATACCACAGTTTCTTTTATTCTTCAACTGAGGGACATCCAGGTTGTTTCTTGATTCTGACTATTATGAATAAGGCTGCTATGAACATGGTTAAGAACATGTCCTTGTTGTGTGGTGGAGCATCTTTTGGGTATATGCTAAGGAGTGGAATAGCTGAGTCTTGAGGTGACACTTTTTTCAGTTTTCTGAGAAAGCACCAGATTGATTTACACAGTGGTTGTACAAGTTTGCACTCCCACCACCAATGGAGTGTTTCCCTTACTCCACATCCTGTGCTATGTTCCAAATCCACAGTATGTACTGTCACTTGAATTTTTTATCTTAGCCATTCTGATGGGTATAAGATGGAATCTCAGGGTTATTTTGATTTGCATTTCTCTGATGAATAACAACATTGAGCATTTCTTTAAGAGTTTTTTAGCCATTCAATGGTCCACTGTTGAAAAGTCTCTGTTTAGTGCTGAACCCCATTTTTAATTGGGTTTTTTGGGTGGTGTTTAATTTCTTGAGTTTTTTTATATATTTTGGATATTAGCCCTTTGTCAGATGTAGGGTTGGTGAAGATCTTCTCCTAGTCTGTAGGCTGTTGCTTTGTACTGTTGACAGCGTCTTTTGCCTTACAAAAGATCATCTGTTTCATGAGGTCCTGTTTATTAATTGTTGACCTTATTGCCTGGGCTGTTGGTGTTCTGTTCAGGAAGTTGTTTCCTGTGCCAATGAGTTCAGGGCTCTTCCCCACATTTTTTCTAACAGATTTAGTGTGTCTGGTTTTATGTTGAGGTCTCTAATCCACTTGGAGTTCAGTTTTGTGTGTGGTGATAAATAAGGATCTACTTGCATTTTTCTACATGTAGACATCCAGATAGACTGGCACAATATGTTGAAGATGCTATCCTTTTTCCATTATATAGATTTGGCTTCTTTGTCAAAAATCAAGTATCCAGAGGTGTGTAGCTTTATTTCTGGGTCTTCAATTCTATTCCATTGATCAACCAGCCTATTGCTATGCCAGTACTATATTAGTTTAATTACTGTTGCTCTACAGTACAGCTTGAGATCAGGGATGGAGATTCCCCCAGAGGATCTTTTACTGTACAGGATTGGTTTTTTGTTTTGTTTTGTTTTGTTTTTTCATATGAAGTTGAGAATTGATCTTTCAAGGTCTTTTTAAAGATTGTATAGGTATTTTGATAGGGATTGTATTGAATCTATAAATTGCTTTTGGAAAGATGGCCATTTTTTCTACGTTAATTTTCCTGATCAACAAACAAGGGGGATTTTTCCATCTTCTGATGTCATCTTCAGTTTCTTCCCTCAGAGACTTGAAGTTTTTTTCATACAAGTCTTTCACTTGCTTGGTTAGTTACACCTAGATACATTATAGTACTGTGGCTATGGTGAAGGATATAGTTACCCTAATTTCTTTCTCAGCATGATTGTCATTTGTATACATGAGGGCTACTGACTTTTTTGAGTTGATTTTGTATCCAGACACTTTGCTTAAAGTGGTTATCAGCTGTAGGAGTTCTCAGGTGGAATTTTGGGGGTCACTTATATACACTATCATATCATCTGTGAATAGGCATAATTTGACTTCCTCCTTTCTGATGTGGATTCCCTTGATCTCCTTTTGTTGTCTTATTGCTATAGCTAGAACTTCAAGTACTATATTGAAGAGATATGGAGAGGGTGGGCATCCATGTCTGGTCCCTGATTTTAGTGCATTTTTCATGGGTTTTTCTCCATTTAATCTGATTTTAGCTATTGGCTTGCTGTATATAGTTTTTATTATGTGGAGGTGTGTGCCTTGTATCCCTAATCTCTCCAAAACTTTAAACATGAATGGGTATTGGATTTTATCAAATGCTTTCTCAGCATCTAAGGAGATGACCATGTGGTTTTTTTCTTTCCGTTTGTTTATATGGTGGATTGCATTGATGGATTTCCATATATTAAACCATCCCTGCATGCCTGGAATGAAGCCTACCTAGTCATGGTGAATGATATCTTTGATGTGTTCCCATATTCGTTTTGCAAGTATTTTATAGAGTATTTTTGCATCAATGTTCAGAAGAGAAATTGGTCTGAAATTCTTTTTCTTTGTTGGGTCTTTGTGAGGTTTAGGTATCAAGGTGACTGTGGCCTCATAGAATGAGTTTGGTAATATTCCATGCATATCTATTTTGTGGAGTTGTTTTAAGACTATCGGTATTAGCTCTTCTTTGAAGGTCTGGTAGAATACAGCTCTGAAACCATCTGGCCTTGGGCTTTTTTTAGTTGGGAGAATTTGATGACTGCTTCTATATCTGTATGAGAAATAGGACTATTTAATTTGTTTATATGATCTTGATTCAACTTTGGCAAGTGAGATCTATCAAGAAAATTGTCCATTTCCTTTAGATTTTAAATTTTTGTGGCATATAGTGTGGGGAGTCATGCTAAATTCTGCCATGTCAGAAATCCTGTGCTTAGGCTGCACGCTGTGACCTTCCAGTTGCTGAGCTTTGCCGGATGAGGTCTTTGTGTTCCAGGCTATCCTTGGACTATTTACCTTTATTCCTCATGTTTGAAGCTTGTTTTCCAATGTCTCTCTGAATGAATCTTTACTATAGCTCTGTCCCATATTTATGTTGCTTACCTTGCCATTTCTCTGCAAAGCAGATGACTTCGGGGCAAACAGTGCACTTGTTTTTTACTCGTCTTTCCATGAGGCCCCCTCTACACAACATTCCTCCCTTAATTCCTTATTTTCAGTCCCTATTCAGGCACCAAGTGACGTGTCTTGGCTCATGGGACGAATCGAACCAGGGTTCACCTGAAAGAGGGAGTGGGGATTGAAAGTGGGGTACAAAGACGAGAGAAATAATGAGTCAGGTCTGGAAATTTCTGATCAAGACTCTCTTTAATGCAGACTAGTAAGACTTTTTTATAGCAAGGTCAATAGGATCTATTGATCCTAGGTCCCAGGCAAGAAGAACACAATAGCCTGAGTAGCTTTCTGCAGGAACTTCCTTAATTCTCTGAGTAGCTCTCTGTAAGGACTTCCTTAATCCTCTGGATGTCTCTCACTAGAGATTTCTCTACTTCTTTCAAAGGTAAATAGTCCAACCATAGCCTGGAACACAAAGACCTCATCTGGCAAAGTTCAGCAACTGGAAAGTCACAGCTTGCAGCCTAAGCACAGGATTTCTGACATGGCAGAATTTAGCACGGCTCCCCACAATATAGGATTTGAAGTAAGACCTAATGATTCTTTGGATTCTTCAGTGTCTGCTATTGTCTTCTTTTTCACTTATGATTTTGTTGACTTGGATAGTCTCTCTGCCTTTTAGTTAGTTTGGCTAATGGTTTGTCTATCTTGTTGATTTTCTCATAAAACCAGTTTTTGGTTTTATTGATTCTTTGAATTGCTCGCTTTGTTTATACATCCATTCTATTACTTTCTGTCTTTTTATTGGAGAGTTAGACCATTGATGTTGAGAGAGATTAACGACCAGTGACTGTTATGTCCTTTGATTTTGATGTTGGTTATGGTAGTATGTTTGCGTGGTTATGTTTTGCAACAGTGAAGTTACCTATTTCCTGTGTCATTTTGGTTGTGGTTTGTTGCTTTGGGTTGGAATTTTCCTCCTAGTAATGTCTGGGCTGAATTTGTGGATAGGTACTGTTTGGATTTTTTTGTCATGGAATATCTTTCTTTCTCCATCTATGGTTATTGAAAGTTTCACTTGGTATAGTAGAGTGGACTGGCATCTGTGGTCACTTAGGGTTTTCAAGATCCCTGCCCAGGCCCTTCTCGCTTTTATGGTCTCCACTGAACAGACAGGTGTGATTCTGATAAGTTTGCCATTATATGTTACTTGGCCTTTTTCCCTTGCTCCTTTTAATATTTTTCTTTGTTCTGTACATTTTGTGTTTTGATTATTATGTAGTGAGAGGATGTTCTTTTCTGGTCTATTCTATTTGGTGTTCTATAGGCCCCTTGTATGTTTATATGCATCTCTTTCTTTCAATTGGAGAAATTTTCATCTATGATTTTGTTGAAAATATATTCTCGGCCTTGGAGCTGGGTGTCTTCTCTTTCTTCAATTTCTATTATCCTTAGGTTTTGTCTTTTCATGATGTCCTTGATTTCTTGGATGTTTTGTGTGAGGAATTTTTCAGATTTAACATTTTCTTTGATGGTTGCATCAAATTCTTCTATTGTATCTTCTAAACCCAAGATTCCTTCCTCCATCTCTTATATTCTTTTATCAATGCTTACCTCTGCGGTTCCTGTTTTCTACTTTAAGTTTTCTCTTCCTTGGCTTGCCTCTGTTTGTGCTTTTATCATTGTTTCCATTTTTTATATTCAGATCTCGAACCTTTTTGTTGATTTCTTTCACCTGATTGTTTCAATTGTTCTGAATTTCTTCCAGTGATTTCTTCATTTCCTCTCTGTAGGCTTCTGTCATAGCCTCTCTAAGGTCCTCAATCTGTTTGGCTGTATCTTCCTGTATTTGCTTATGATTCTATTCATTTCCTCCATTACTATCTTTATTATGAAGGATTTGAGGTCATTTTCTTGTGCTTCAGTTGTGTTTGAGTTTCTAGGGTTGATTTCTCTGGGATAACTGGCTTCTGGAGAGGCTATATTATTTTGTCTTCTGTTGTTTGCTTTTTTATGCTGGCCTTTAGTCATCTTGCTGTTTCTGACATGGGGTAGTAGTTTCTTTACAGGCCATTGAGTGCAGTTCATTGGTGAGTGTCTATAGGTTGAGACTCCTCACCTGTGGGTATAAGGGAGCCCTTCCCTGGATCAGGCAGATGATCTGGGTTCAGCTCTGGAGGATGTTGATCCACACCCTGGGCTCCCCAGTATGACAGCAGACACTGATTCTGGTGCTCTGCAGACCAAGGCTCAGTCCAAGAGAGTGTGGGGTACAGCTCAATAGCCTACAGCATTTGGATGGGCTTAGGAGACCCTGACAGTGGACACAGGGACCCTGAGGCCTTGGTTCAGTCCACCAGAGAATAAGGGCAGAGTGTGCTAGCCTATGACATTTGGTTGGGCTTTGGACAACGTATCCACAGCCCACCTGGGCCCTGGGTTCCTCCGTGGACCAGCAGGGTGATCTGAGGTCATATGTATGCCAGCTACACACCCTGGGATGCCCCCTGGGCCAGCAGACACTGATGCTGGGGTTCTATAGCCCAAAGTTCAGCCAGAAAGAGAGCGTGTGTGTAGGTAAGCCCGCTAGCCTGCGTTTGGCTGGGCTTTCGAGACCCTGCCCATGGCCACTCAGCCTTGGGGCCTTGGTTCAGTCTGAGAGAGTACAGGTACAGCTGGATCACCGGTATTTCTCTGGGATTTTGGTGAGCTTGCCTGTGTTAACTCAGACCCTGGGGCTTTCTGTGGACTGGCAAGGTGGTCTGAGGTCAGATCCACCCATTCCCCTGGGTTCTCCCCTGGGCCAGCAGATCCAGATACTGGTGCTTCACTGTCCACAGTTGAGTTCCAGATACAGAGTCTGAGATATAAAGCTCAGATACTGCTCACAGGGGAAATGGGCACCCGTCATCTGTGGACGAGTTGGATGGCCTGAGGCCAGACCCACCTGCTCTCTACACGATGTGGACTCCTCTCACTGACTCTCCAGATCTTGTGGTCTGTAGCTCCTAGGCACTCCTGATGATCAGACACTGTGCCTGATGGGTGCCACTACCTTGGATCTCCAAATAGTGAATTATTAATACTAGTAATCTGGGTCCCTAAAAATAGTTCTCAAACTCTCCTCTAAAATATATGCAATTATTCAGAAGGGGAGACAGATGAAAAGTAATGTCTTGGTTTGTTTTCCTGTTGCTTCGATAAAATATCCTGACAAAGGCAAGTTAATGAAAAATCGTTTATTTGGCTCATGATTCCAGGTGATAGGGTTAGCAGTGCAGGGAAGCAGAGGTGGCAAGAATCTAGAGCAGCAAATGTCACTCTGTCCATAGTCAAGAGTGAAGCACAATGCATGCATGGTGGCCAGTGGTCACTCTCTACACTGTGCACAGTCTAGGGTCAGTTGCCTGCCCAGGGAATGGTCCAGCCCATAATTAAAATGTCCTTTCCATATTAATCAAGACAAACCTTTGTGCACACCTCAGAAGGTAATCTTCAGCTAGACCATCTCTCATAGGTGTACCTAGAGGTCTGCCTCTTAGGTGGCAGGCAACCTGACAGACAATGCTGACCCACCACAACTAGTAAATATGGCAAGAAATGCTACCAATGAGAATTTTGGGACAATTCAAGATGCAAAATCTACCTCCAAGATTGATGGCACTAGATGGAAGAACAGGCATGCCAAGTCATGCTGTACTCACCCACATCCCATAAGACTTTTCCTCTCTGCAGAGACTTCTAAACTCCACCCCAAACACAAAACTCGGGAAATTTCAAGTGATTTTTCATTTTGTTTGAGGGAAAACAGTAATTGTTTGATTCCACTTAACCAATTCTCTATGAACAAGCACAGCAACTCTCAGAAAGCAACAAGCCTTAGAAAGTACGAAGGGTCGTTGTGAAAATCTCTACCATGCCAGAAGGGTTCCAAGAGAAACCCGTATCCAAACAGCAAAACACAGTGTTGTACCTGGTGAAAAGTCAGGCATTGGAAAGAGACCCTGTCCCATTCTCAAGGATGCTTTAGAATGGCTAAAAGCAGTATCCTTTAATTGTCTTAGTATCTAAATCTGTGATTGTGCCATAACTATTTAACCCATTCCCTATTCTAGAATTAGACATTTCCAACATGTGAGAGAGTTTCGTGATAAATAAGTCCATGGTAAATAGCTCTACATCTCAATCTTCTAAATACACTGGTTCTTCAATATTATAAATTCCTTTCAAAATTATGCATTAACTTTTCTTACTATATATACATACTTTTCTTATTACACTTCTTAGTTCATTATCTCACTTGCTTTGCTGTTGTTGTTGGGGTTTGGGAGATTTCTTTTTCCCAGACAAGGTTTCTCTGTGTAGCCTTGGCTATCCTGGACTCGCTTGGTAGGCCAGGCTAGTCTCTAACTCACAGTGATCCACCTTCCTCTGCCTCCCCAAGTACTGGGGTTACAGGCATGTGCCACCACACCTGGCAATGTAAATACATGCCTCTATTTGCTAAATTCAGGATATTTCTTTGAGGGAACTTACAGGGAGTATTTACAGGATTTTTAGTGACAGCAAGCTAACATGGGGCATGATGTACACTAGCCAAAATGAGTGTCCATTGGATGAATGAACACTCATCATTGAAGCAGGTAAGAGAGTGAGTGGAGAACTCTTACAGCCAACATGACTATGAGTGAACATTTTACAGCACACCACAAACAATGTCTTAAAAATGTCTAAAAAGAACAATGGGAGCTGTTCCTGTTGTGTGGGCAAAGGTTTTTAAACTGCTCTCCACGTCTAAGGGTGAAGGCCTGGACAACAGCAAGGAAATGGCAGGTTAGCAATTTAAATCACTTACTGACATACTCAACTGTGCACATTTTAATTCTAAAATAAACATTTTTATATAGACAGAAACTTCCACTTTTTTAAACCAGTAGGCTAAATAGGAGGCACAGAACATACTAACAATAGCAGCACAGTGAAGACTCATTCTTTATTCATGGGCCATGGAAGGCAATGGGGGAAATCTGGTAATCCATTGGCCTGTGAACACGTTACTACACCTTCTAGTTACTGGAAGACTGCTCTGCTTTCATCTCTCCAACACTAACTGCTAACATATGATGTGAGTGCATTCTAGAAAATTCTGGTAGAGTCCTCATCTTTTAACCTCTATTCTTTTAAAAACTGTGATAGAGGTTGTTTTTATACAATATATTCTGATTATGGTTTCCCCTCCCCCAGCTCCTCCTAGATCCTCCTCCCTTTGCCAACCACCCAACTCCACATCCTTAAAAATAAACATGCATCTAAAATAACAAAACAACAACAACAACAATAACCAATAATAATATAAAAATTAGCCAGAATATGAGAGATTAACTGTGAAGTCTTTGATAAGCAGGCTACAATCCATATGATAACAGAGGCTAGGTATAAAGTAAGGGACTGGAGTAGGGGAATCTTACTAGAGAAGAGAAATAGAATAAGTAGTTATAGATGGATGGGGAGTAGGAGACGGGAATGAGAGGATCAAACAAGGAGGAGGAGAGAAGGGGGAGTAAAGGAGTAAATATGGGGAAGAATTGCTAAAACCATATATTATGGAAAGCAGCCCTCAGCCATTAAAGATGTGGATCAAAGACCTCACCATAAAACCAGAAACACTAAAGAGAAAGTGGGGAATACCCTTGAATGCCTTGGCACAGGAGACAACTTCCTGAACAGAACACCAACAGCCCAGTTAGTAAGACCAACAATTAACAAATGGGACCTCATGAAACAGAAGATCTTCTGTAAGGCAAAGGACTCTGTCAAAAGGACAAAATGGCTGCCTAGAGATTGGGAAAAGATGTTCACCAACCCCTACATCTGGCAGAGGGCTGGTATCCATAATATATGAAGAATTCAAGAAACAACACCCAAAAGCCAAATACATCAATTAAAAAACTGGGCACAGATCTAAACAGAGAGTTCTCAGAAGAGGACTCTAATGGCAAGAGTTTTTAATAGCCATATATCTGGCCCTCTCAAGCAGCTAAACTAGAGATTATGGGCAGATTTACAGCTATCTCTTGGGCATTAAGAACAAATTCCCACTAACATGTTCATGTGTCATCTCATGAAATCAGATTTTTTAATTCACAGCATACCTCTATATTTGACTAAAGCTCAAAATAGGACTCTTTAGGTAAACACTAAGTATGCTCATGTCTAAATTTTTTTAAATTTACTATGATTTTTTAGAATAATCAAGAAGGGTAATGATCTTGATTCATTTAATTAAAATATCCAAATTAAAACACCTCTCCGAAATTGATTGATATTAAATTGTTCTTAAGATGCCAAGTTGTCAAAAGATGACCTGAGTCTATGTGGTAGATTTGAAAATGTGTAAACCTAAGATATCAGATCTAAAAGCGCTCACACACTTCTTTTTCATCTGCCTGCCATGTTCTCTTGTGTGGGGATGCTGGTCACCTGTGGCCTAGTTGAATCTACTTAGTACATTTACAGGCCCTCTCTATTATGAGAAGGAAAGAGTGCAGATATATCTTTTCATAGGAGCTTGTCATTATAACGCTGAAAATCTAATGTATCTTGGATCAGTGATACCCATTTAATTCAGGGAGAACTGGCCAATACATCAAATTCCCTGCTAGTGACATCTAGTTGTGCTGAAATTTTAAACTTGTGATCCAAACATCTAAACTATGCAACGAACTCTACACAATTCTACTTGTCACATCACATATATTTTTGGGTGTCTACAAGCTCTACTTATTATCAGTTATTAAGATTATATTTGAATGAGGGCATGAACTATTACAGCCTCATTCTCAAGTCTGTGCTCATCAGAGATATAATTTACATTTCACCATATGAATTATGGAAATCATCTCTCTTTGCCAAACAAAGAAAAGGAAAATGAGAACAATATCTGGAGTTCAACCCCCATCATCTTCCTTTATTTAGTAAGGCTTGCATCAGCATCACTATTCCTGTTGTTTCAAGAGAGTTAAACCTCTCTAAGCATCATGTATCTGGACAAGCATTTCTTAGTTCAGAGAGGTACTCTATGATTTCTCAGTCCCTGGTCTTAACTCATGCCACGATCAGGAACTTTAAAAAGCAAGGATTATAACTCTGCCTTTAGTGCAAATATATCAAATTACTTCTCTAAGCCCTTAATGCAGTGCAGGCTATTTACATGCATGCTTACTAATGCCAGAGACCAGCTGAGGCCTGAGGATTCAGTGATGATCCACTCCATGTCCTTGCCCTGATGCCACTTATATTCTAATACTGGAGACAGACAATAAACAAAGAGAGTGAGACAGATTTGGTAGCAAAGTCTAACAGCTATAGAAACATAGAGAGTGTAGGAGGCTCCTTAGTTTACGTAGGAAAATCAGGGATGAAGTCCTCATGAAGTGAGAGAAAAAAATCATGGGACGTATGGGATGGAATGCAACTTTGCTTGGCATCATAATGAGTAAGTACAAAGGTCCATGCTACTGAAACATGCCAAAGTAAAAAGTCAGAAGTGAAGCCAGAGAGGCACCCAGGTGCTAAGTTTCATCACTGGGCCTCTCCAAAATTTGTCTTGGAAGGCAATTTCCATCATTAACAGTTTCAGCAGGTGAGACCCTTGAGTGGTGACTCGACCTTAAGTGTACTCTTGAGGGAGCAGATCCTCTAAACAGAATGAATTTGTCCCATTTAAATTCTCCTCATCCTCTCATTTCTTCTTTCCCACCTCACTTTCTCCCTTCTCTCTCTCCTCCACCTTTCCTACCCCCATTTCCCAATTCTTTCCTTGTTCCTCCCCCTTCTCCCTTTTGCCTTCTCCTGATACTACCTTTTTTTTTTTCTCACCTCTCCCTTCTCTCCCATTCCATCTTGTTTGGAACAGCACTCCAAAAGACATTTAAGATATCTTGGGCCTTGATACTGAGCTTTGGTAGAAACCAAACCTGTCACTTCCTTGATCTTGAACTTTCTAGTTTTTGGAAGTATGAGACATGAAGTTTTTTTTATTATTTAGAAAGTAATAATTCTGTTGCAGTAACACAGAAAGTACTAACAACCAAGGTCTTTATGGCTATGGTAAAGATTCTAGATTTTATAGAATTTTAAGTCATTAGTAGGGCCCCCATAGAGTTGGTATGGCCCAATTTACATAACATTTCCTGACTCCAGGAAAGAAGGTTACCTCAATGGGATGGTCTTCCTTACTTAGAAGCCTATTACTATTAAGGGTCCAACCAAGAATGAGGTGAGGTAGCAGTAGAGGTGTTGGCAAGAAGCCAGCAGATGCAGACACCATCTCTGTACTAGAGCTGTGGGATTTCATGATGCAGAACAAGCACAAAAGATGATTTTTCTTGTTTTTCAGTGTGAGTAACTTACAGAAGAGGAGAAGAAAATGCAGAAAGAATTAAGAGTTCCTTTTGGATGTGTAAAACAAGCACTTACTATTTAAGACACTGGCATAGAGAAGTAAACTTGGCAATGGCTGTGTGTTTTCTATTGCTGCATAACTAATTACCACAGATGTGAAGGTTTCAAACAACACCTACTTATTATCTCGCCCCTTGCATGAGTTAGAACTCTGAGGACAAGAGAGCTAGGACATTTGCTCAGGGTCTTACCAGGCAGAAATCATGATGTTGGCCAGATCTGTGATTCGCATCTGAGGCTTTGGATAGCCTTCCAAACTCATTGGCTGTTGGCAGAATTTATTTCCTTGCAGCTGTATGACTGAGGTCCCAGTGTTCCTGCTGGCTGTCATACAAAGGTCACTCTCAATGCGAGGGCCTCCTTCTGCTTTCTTACCATGGACTCCCTTGCAGAAGTCACACCAGAGCTGTTTACTTTCTTCTAAGCCAACAGGAGCTCATCATTCTGATGTTTCACCTGCTTTCAAATACTCAGCTGACTTTCAGGCCCACTGAGGTAATAGCCTTTTATTATCTCAAAGGCTAGTCAACTGATTAGTCGTCTAAGGACAGGAGTGATAACATACCCTAGTCATAAGCCTTGTCCATAATTAATGGGAGGAGATTACATAGAGGGCACTGATGCCAGAGACAGGGACCCTGGTCATGCTAATATCCCTCCTACTACAGTTTATTTTATGACTCTTAGAGAAGACAGGAGTTCACTGGAGAGTCAGGACTGTTGAACTGAATAAAAGAGCCTTGAGAGATTATAGACAGAAAATATAAATTAATATAAAAGACAATAGTGTCTAATGTTTAGTAAGTGCACTTGTGCCAGGCACCGTTCCAGGTGTTTTACGTACACTGTTCACTTAACTTGCAGAACAATATTTTGAAGTGCTTATATCCAGTCTCACAGATAAGAGCCTAGTTCACTCACTCAAAAGGTTAATTCACTCTTTTAACTTCTAGGTATGAGGCTTAAGATTAGAACCCTGGCCATCTGGTTCCTTGATCACTAGTCAATACTGTACGTTGAAGAAGTGATATAGGAATAACATTTATGCCAAATTTCCAACATTTCACATCAGACGGAAGAGGATCAATCAATCAATCAAAGGAAATACTAAAGAAGCAGCCTTTGAGATAAGAGATTATATCGTGAGCATCTGGTTTCCAAATACCCTAATGTACGCAGTCCCGTAAGATAAAGTCAGTGGCTAGCGAGATAAAGTGCTAATATTTGGACATAAATTTCCATGTTTTTCTTCATTAAACTGTAGCAGAATGTGCCCATCACTAGCACATGCACTCAGTAAATACATATTTTGTTGATAACCTGTCTAGTTATATCAGTGAGCAAAGTAAGTAGTCGTATCTCTCCTTAAGGAGTTTGCATTTTTAAAAAAAAAGTGAAAAGGAGATTGATAGAAACTTTTTTTATTTTTGGATTTTTCAAGACAGGGTTTTTCTGTGTAGCCTTGGCTATCCTGGGCTAACTTTGTAGACTGGGCTAGCCTGGAAATCACAGAGATCCACCTGTCTCTGCCTCCCTAGTGCTTGATAACAATTCCCAAATAAAGGTTTTACAACCTCATTCTAGATGGTGTTACAAAGAAAATTAAAGTTGGTTTAATCAGCTCTGATTCCCTGTTACTTTTCTAGGGCTACCACAGCAGAGTACCACAGACAGGTAGCCCAGGGAATGGGAATTTATTTTCACAGCTCTGAAGCATAGCTATCTAAGAATATGATTTCCAGGGTGGTGTAGCCTGAGTGCACCTGGGCTGCTCTGAGAAAAGACTTCAGGTCTGGTCATTGACAAACTATGGGAATTTATTTATAACAGTTCTAGATTGAGATATCAGCAATTAATTCAGTGTGTGGTGAGGGTCACAGTTGATCTATTCCATAGACAGTGTCTTCTGTGTTTGCTCATATGGCAGAATGAATAAACAGTCTCCCTCATTTGAGAGTAAGTGAATGTAGTTTAAAGAAGTGGAAAACACAACCTATAACATTATGAACACTAAAATTGGCGAGGGCAGGGAGACAAGAAATAGCAGGCGTTAGTGAGGATGTGGGAAAATGCAAACCCTCTTTATGGAGTTTTAAAACGGCACGACTACTTTAGAAAATAGCTTATTTCCTCAAAATTTGCAGTTACTCTTTGGTTGAGCATCTCAAAAGGAAACCCCCCAGCTGACACAAGCACTCACTATCAGCACCCTTACCTCCCTGACTAAGGCACAATGACACTAATGTGTTTTGTCCCTACAGATTTTTCCATTCTAAACATTTTTTACTCTTCAAATCACACAACATGTAGTCATTTGTGCCAATATAAACTCATGGTTTTACACCCAAGGGAACTTAAAACATATGTCCATATAAAAATGTTTGTGTTTCAGTGTTTATGACAGCTTTATTCCCAACAGCCACAAAGTAGGAACATCTGAAGTGTCCATGGACCCATGAGTGGACTCCCAATGTGGTCTATCTGCACAGTGATGCACTACTCCACCATATAAGGGCATGGAGTGATGTCATGGTGGCACACGCCTGTGATCTCACTACTTGAGAGGTAAACAGAAGCAGAGGTCTCCAGCCACCCTGGGTTACACTGGGAAAGAAAAGAGAAAAAAAAAAAAATAAGGCATTGAAAACATGCAAAATGAAATAAATTAGACACAAAAGCTCACATAACCTGTCCAGAATAGACAAACTCATGTTTTAAAAGGGCAGATAAGTAGTTATTCGGGCCTGGGAAAAGGAATGAATGGAAAAATGAATGCTGCTGGGTAGAGTTTCTTTCTGAGGTGATAAAAATGCTCTAAAGTTAGGGCAAGGTTGCACTTATATATCTTCACAACACATTAAAACTGCTGGATTGCACTCTCTGAAAAAGAAAATCGTACAATATGCAAATTATAGCTCCATGAATTACTTTGATGTAATAATGGTTTGACCTAATCACTCAATTCTATTTTAATTTTATACTTAATTTTATTATTTATTTAGTTATTCAACAAGCACTAATTAAGAACCTGCTTTTCATAGGAAATGTGCTGCTTCCTGAGTGTATAAACTTCAATATGAATGAGCAGCCCTTAAGAATTAATAGACCAAAGGGACTAGTAGAAACGCCAGCATATAGCTTGAATAATATATGATGTGTCATAAACCAGCTAATGACACATACAGAGTTCCAGCTAAAATCTGCCACACACTGAAGGCATCTGGCATAATTCCCTTGCCTTTCCTTTCTTGTCCTTCAGAGATGGTCAAGGGAGGAGACTACAGGAAAGGAAAAGCAACAGGGGATCAGTCTGCTGGTCCCTACACCACCATGGATGGGTGGCCACCAGGATCTCAAGCAACTTTTTGTCTTTCAGCCAAGTAAATGTGCTGGTGGCTTCTGCCTCCAAGGGCACTGTTCTTCAAGCATGCTTTCCAATGAGCATCTCTTTTTTCCTGACCTGGTTTGAATCAGATCTTATTGTTAAAACCACCATTCCCTGATTCCCTCCCATCTATCGTATCTGAAATCTCTGAGTCACTGAGAAAATAGGTTCAACATTACACTAAAGTGGTAGATTTGTCTGTTTCACAAAGGCAGAAATGAGAGATACTGCTCTAAGCCTTCATCTTACATATAGGCTTTCTTGTCACACCTCAGATTAGTCACCCAAGTCAGTGATCAGTCGTCCAAGAAAGATACGATGTCAGAGCTTGAGTCAGCAACAATAAAAGGACAACCATTTTTTTTTTTAAAGACAGGTCCCTATGTAGTCCAGGTTAGCCTCCATCTCCCTACATATCTGAAAGTGACCATGAACTATGGGTGTTCCTGCTTCCATTTCCCAAGTACTGAGATTAGAGCTGTAACCATCACTTCCAGTGACTGCAACTTACGGAGAAGGCTGGCCCAGAATGCCTAAGTTGTGTATATTGTTAAAGGAACACTAACAGTGAGAAAACCTGCCAGCAAAAATTACTCTGAAGTGGTTGGCAACCTTAACTATAGTCATTTCCCCATTTATTTAACCTTAAAAACATTTCCAATGATTTAAGCTATTTCCTGTGCTTCATGGTATGGCTTCCCACAGCCGAACAACTTTACATCATCGTGTGAGAATGCACAATGGGGAATGGGCAGAATAATGAAGAAGTGTTTCATCTCAGCACAGTTGTGCCAGTAGCTATTTTTTTACCTTTCTCTTTGTTTCACATGTTTGAATCCCAGGTCCTAGACGGCCATGTTGCTGGCAGGTAAGCTCTAGGAAGAAGAGCAACTGCAGGAGCCCTCACAGCCTCCCTTGGCATACATTTGGGCCCTACTCTTCTTCCTTTACGTTGACTGTATTCCAGCAACCCAAGTGAGAGCATTTATTTGAGTGGAAAACACTCAGAACACTGAGCACATGGAACTGCCTTGTCATTTATAAAGGATTTTGCTAATTTTTATGGTCTGTATGCCTGGTCCACTGGGATCTTATTGCACCTACGTTACTGAATTTGTCTTTTCTATGGTACCTTTTTGGCTCATTTCCCCTCTAATTTTCCCATCTTTAATTCTTATGGAAAGGAAAGAAGCAGCTAACTGTCCTTGTCACAACCCAGAACAAGGGTTCTCTTCAGGAGGAAAATAGAATTGTCACTTGTTTCTAAAAAACTGCATTCAAAGACAAACTGCTTGGCCCAAGAGGAATGCCTGCATCGTCGTCTCCCTCACAAGAGGCGTATTAAAGTTATTTCAGGCAGGACAAAGAAAGAAGGCTTCCCACACCACTGCGGGAGCACCTGTAAGCCAGCTGCCTTGTGCCAAGTTACTGCAGCACATGTGGTCTTACAAGAGCGCTGCACACATTTCCATATTCCTTCTATCCTCCAGGGAAAACAGAAAGAGTTCTGCTGCCAAGGCTCCATCCCAAAACGCTAATCTTCATTACAGAATTGCCGGTACCATCTGTGTTGTAGGGACACTTGGGGGACTTTTTATTTTTGCTTGTTGTTTTAGCCTGCTTTTCGGATACGTTCGTATTCAAACACAAAAATCACTGAATAAAAGTTTTAAGAATCATACTAAAAACTATCATCATCCTTTGGGTGAAGCTACAGATTCCACTGGGGGGATAGCTCATGAATTGTATTACGTGTAAAATCTTACATTATAAACTGTTTTTCATTTGGTATGTGACAATATAGTCAGATCTCTACCAGTGATTAACAAAACAACTCCATTCAGCTTTGCGCTGCAGCAAGACTGAGCCCTTTTCCTGGTTTTACTTCCCGCCAGAAACAACACCCTCCGGCTCTGTGGACAGTCACTTCTGCCATTCCTACCTCTAACTTATTTGTTATATAAGCGTGAAGACTCAGTTTAGTCTCTCTACTTGACAGGAAGATCAAGTCTCTGATGCCAGCTCACCTCTTCCTTCTCTTGGATAAACCACAGACCCTCCAGAGCAGTCACTGAGGCTTTACAGTCGGATCCTAACATAGTGAAAATATTTCCAACTCTTCATGCTAGTAACCCAGACCAAAGGATGGCTTTGGAGGCCAACTTACAGTATCACCAAAGACAGCCTAAGCTAAAGCAAGTATAGAGAGACAAAAGCATTTTTTTTAAAAGTCACTTCTGGTGACAAAGCAACTAAACCATTAGCATTTTTATTATAAACTGGACAGGTCTAAGAGAGGACATCCATCTTGTTCTTTGGTTTAGACGTCCTTCTTTCAAGCTGAAAACATGGATAAGAGCCTTGTGACTCATTTGGGGAAGCGGGTCTGCCATCTTCACCTGTCCTGCACTTGCTGGTAAAGTATATAAAGATCAAGTCTATACTTAACATTCTCACATTTCAAACAGTTTGCCTCTGTTGAACACACAATATTCATGGTTTTCATTTAAGAATCAGTGAGTAAGTGTTAGGAGGCAGTGGACTCTGAGAGCTTTGGCCACATTGTGGTCGCTGCAGGCATCAGACGAAACGTACTGTGAGCTGCTGTCCTGAAAGTTTAAGGAGTGTCTAAGAGGAGAAAATATAAATGTTGTCACATAATACACAAAGGTATCAGTGACATTCTGTACATGAGCAGACACATATGTTGACTGAATAATCAAGGGACTGGATAATAACGACATCTTGGGGCATCTACAGTAATTTCAGGAGACCCACCTCTGCTGCCATATCCATGGCCTCTGACCTTAGCTTACTAAATCAATGGTAAAAAAAAAAAAAAAAAAAAAAAAAAAAAAAACTGGTGCAAGCCAGGACAAATAGGATTGATCTCAAGTTTAAAAAAAAGAGAGAGAGAGAGAGACTCTTGGAGTCAAAGAAAAATAGTTGAAATGAAAAAAAAAATACAAAACAGTCTGGTGGGGTCAAGTTTATTAGTGGCAGAGCCAAAGGATGAGTGGCCACTTACTCCAAAGACAAAAAGGATGAAATAGTCTGAGGAAGTGGGAGAGCCACCCTGAAGAGCAAGAGAATGGGCACTCGGTTTTCTGGCAGCTTCTCTAATGCTCTTGAGGTCTCCAGTAGGCCGCGCTGCTGCTCTCCTCCAGGTGTCTGCATCACGTGGGCTCACTGGTGGCAATTTCTGCTGCTTACTTCAAAAAGAGTCCTGCATGAAGCAGCATGTTTTTTTTTTTTTTTTAATTTCAGGATGAACAAGTGTATGAGTAACAGTCCTGAGCTCATCCGTCATTTAAAAAGTCAGTGATTGTGTCTAAGAGGGGCCAGTCTTAGGTTGACTGACACTTTGCAGCCAATAATAAAGACCCAGGCAGCACCCAGGTATTTTTGTCCCTTATCATGACACATACTATGTTACACTATAGCTATTTATATAAAGAAAGGCAACCTAAACTGAATTCCTTTTTCCATGTCCATTATTCAATTTTCTTCAAATTTTAAGAAATCCAAATCAAAGCATTATGAGCTTTTGAGTGAATATTAGGTCTTAGACTCTGTGCCTCGTGTATTTGATGGATAAGTCAGCAAGAGAATGAGAAAAAGTGACGCATCCGCTCAAATCCTAAGTGGAATGTCAGCTCTATGCATGGCAGCACCTTTGGGTACCAGCTGAATATCAACCCTGCAACACACCGAAATGTGTATAGTCAAAAGAACTTGATATATACAATTCAAAGTGTGTTTGCTGTTCTATAAAGAAAACACAGCAATCGTTGACACTTTGAATTGGACCATTTGAATACACATAGTAGAGCTAGGAGGGCCATTCCTCACATATGGTATAACAGTTATCCCAGGAGGAGAGACAAACAGTTGGGGTTATAATGGTCAAAGGGACTTTTACTTTATTTGATTGAATTAATTGCTTTTTGGGGACACTTTATTCCATGTGTTCCTTATGCAAAAAGAAATAATAAACATTTAATTAAAGGCTATGTATACCATCTGGTTTAGGGAAAGCCGATCACAAACCCAGAAGGTCTGCTTTTGAAGGAGTGCAATGTTTATAGCTAAGCAGCTAAGCACAGCGTGTCGAAGCCATGTTTACCCAGGCTTGTGTACCGGCTCTCTCACTTTTTCCTCAACTATAAAATAGAAGAAATAATTATAACCTACATTAGCAAGCTATTGTAAGAATGAAATAGGTTAATATATGCAAAACTTGTACTATGTCTAATCTACATTGTGCAAGCTGTTTTAGTGCAGCTTATGAGTTACCATTAATTATATTTATTTATATTAAGAGTACCTAAATGTCCACTTCAGCAAGGCATGTAAACAATAGGAAGTATCTATGTCTACACACAGACTCGTGGACATTTTGTACAACCCAGCAAGAGGATGAGGCATGGTGTGGGGTTACTGTAGCAGTCAGTTAGGCCAACATGAAGAGTGTGCTCTCCTAAGCCAAGATATAACCATGTTGTTGCTGGGAAGTCCTTTATAGAAAAAGGACATTGCATTTTGTCCAAGGCCAAACATACAAGGAGAAATGGCTATGTGAACTTCCAAGATGCAAACTTCTGGCTTCTTCCTCACACATCCTGTAGATAAAGAAAGATGTGAAAAGTGTTTTCAAAAATCTTACCCGAGTTCATATAGTATGTGGTGAAGCTAAGTGTATAATGTACATCTCCCGGCTCATCATCTTTCTGCTGGAATATACCAGGGCAAGAAGGAACAGATGATCTGTCTCTATGTAGAATAAGTTAGGGATAAAGAAGAGAGGTCCGGGGCTAATGTGGAACTGTAAGCGTGGCATAAGCAGGTCAAACGCTTTCAAGACTTCCTCCTGGGTTGTGGGAAGGGGCACAGGGCACAGCCCTCAAGCCCAGGCCAAATCCTATCTGTCCTAGCTGACTAGCTGTGCGACTGCTGAAGCATCATCCAGACGTTGTTTCAACTCATTCCTATAACTATAGGTTTGCAGAGAATGTGATCCTGTGCTCAGATGGGCTGGGTCTTCCTCAAACTCCAGTGGATTGTTTTATTTAGGATAAACCAGAATTTAGCCATGTTATCTAAATTGACACCAAATTCCAGGAGTTTAAATGCTGACATGAAATCAGTTTTTACAAAGTGAATCTTCCACACACACCCCACCCTATTCTCCATTCAATGGAAGTATTAGCATGAGTTGACTGGGAAAGGGCTGCTGGTGTGATGGAGTTAAAACAGGTCAAAGCTCTGTGCTCATCTTCCAAATCATTTTATATCACTAAGCTCTTGGGAGAACTGACTAAGTACTGATGCCTAATAGCATCTTGGCCCAGCCAGGGTCCAAATTCCTGCCTCCATCCTTCAGTGCTGCCAGGCTGGTTAGCCATCACACCAGTTAACCCATACTTTGCTGAAGTAATATGAAGCCTCTACTATAAAGCTCCATCCCATAAAATCCCTGCTAATGTTGAGCAGAGTGTGGCTGGGTATCCCCCCACAAATACACACACACACAAAAAGAACAAACATCACAGATAATTTGTAAAGTAATAGGGAAGAATAATTTTGGTGAACAAGGGCATATTTAATGTACACTCAAAAGGAATATAATGAATTTCCCAACCTGATGAGTTTTGTAGATATTTTTACTTAGGGAGAGACATAGCCCTGTAACACTCTGACTTAAACCGACTCCAAAGCCACAGGTATGGTAGCAGGTGACATGGAGACAATGGAAGGCATTGGTACTTGGCATTGAGAAGCCCTAAAGGAACACAAAGAATGCTCGACTGAGGGTGGCCAACATGGTCCCATTGGGACAGTGCCCTTGGACCAGAGGCTGTGTTCCCTTAAATTTTTATTAATTTTCTTTTGCTACTGTAACAAAACCTCACAAGTCTAATAGTTTAAAGAAATATAAATTGATTTACTTATAGATCTTGAGGGTAAAACCCTACACTGTGCTTGACAGGGCAAATTCTTGGTGTTGACAAGCTGTGTCCCTCTGGAGGCTCTAGCAAAGAACTGTTGAACTGTCCTGTGCTTCTTCTGGCTTCCATAGGCTGCCGAAAATTGCTTTCTCAGGAAGGTATACCCCAATGTCTGCTTCTGTCATCACATCTCCCTCTCTCACTGGCTTCCTGGCCTCCTGGTTTCACTTGTACAGGAATTCTGTCATTATGTTGGGCCCACCTGAACAAGCTGCCTGTCAAGCCTGCAGAGCAGAAAGCAAAAAGTTTAAAAGGAAAGTTGTACATCTAGAAAAAACACTGAAGACTAAATCAATAAAATCTAGCTAAGAAGCTTTTCAGCAAATGGTAGCCATAAAATAAATCGTGAAAAAAAAATCAAGGTTAATTTGAAAGAAGGGACAAAATATGGAAGAGGAAGAGTGGTTCTGATAAATTATAAATAATCAAAATTATAGTAGACATAAATTCTGTCAGATCAATAATCACCATAATTGTCAGAGAAATATTCATGGTAGTGAAGGGCTGCCGTGTTCTTTTCAGTGTATTTGTACATGAGGCTAGGTTACACCAAAACCCAGAGTCAAGTGTTCTAGTGATTGTGCTTGGAGACCCTTCCCAATGAAGAGCTTGGGTTGAGGGTTCACAGGACAGACAGACATTTACATTATACTGAGTATGTCTATTCAATCCTTTTGTCAGTCCTATGACTAAATGCCTGGCATAAAGAAAGACTTTTTTTTTAATTAGGTCTGGGTTTCAGAAACTTCAATCCGTTATGGTGGCAAGAGTGTGGTGGATCAGAGCTGTCCAAGTCATAGCAGCAGGAAGAAGAATAGAGCAAGGAAGGAAGCTGGGGTCCAGAAACCACACTGACCTGCCGCCTCACACACACACAACACACATCCACTGGTCTGCTTCTTCTAACTGTGCCCTACCTCCTAATGTTTCTAAAACTTCTCAAAATGTCACCATCAGCTGGTGTCCAAGAACTCAATAATGAGACTGTGGGGGGGCATTTCATATTCAAATATAATGATGCAGAATTAAATTTAAGTGGGGGCAGTTGGATGAAGTTCTAAGCCAGTGGTCCTCAACCCTCCAAATGCTGCAATCCTTTAATACAGTCCCTAATGTTATGATGACCCCCCCACCAAAAAAATTATTTTTGTTGCTACTTTTATTTTGTTGCTAACTCTAATTTTGCTATTGATATGAATTGTAGTGTAAATATCTGAGTTTTCCAACAGTCTCAGGAGATCCCTGTGAAAAGAGTCATTTGACCCCCCAACAGGGTTGTGGCCCACAGGTTGAGAGCCTCTGTCCTAAGCTGAGATAAAATGAATGTGAGATTGAGTCTTCTTTGAAACAGTCTGACTCCTTATCTGTTCAGGAAACCCGTGTGGTTTTAAGCCTCCTCCTCAGTGACAGAGAGCCTGTCCAAAAACAGTATTAATGGGGAAATAGGAAGAGCAGGCCAGGGACATTCTAAACAATGATTTCATGCTTTGGGTTTATCTTGGGTTTCCCCATGTTTCCAAGGTAACCATTTATTGTAAAGACAGCATCTTTGGGGTTAAGTTAGAGGGCAAAGTCTTACAAAACTAGGAGAATTCTATGTTAGAATGCTTTTTGAGGTCCAAAAGTGCAGCAAAGAGCCCAAGCTGAAGGCTGGCCACATGTCCGGCTCCTCTACTCCTGCCCACTCTGGGAATGCCCTGAGATGGAAGGACAGTAGGAGAACAGTGTTTTTGCTGGATCGTATATGCTATTCTACCATGGGGAATGGATAAACTAAAGCAAAAAAGAGGGAACACTTTTTGAGTACTAAGGTAATTCTTATCATTCTAACAAGGATCATGACCGGGAATCTAGTATGGAATTCTGATTTGGAGTGCTGGCCAGCAAAAAAGTAACATTCACAAGGGCACCTAGGCCTTTCCAGAGAGAGTAAAGGGCACTCTAGCAGAAATGCTGATAATGAGCACATCCTCTCTCTTCTCTCCTCATCTCCACTGAGGCACAAAGACGCTTGAACAAAGACAGGCAGAGCAAAATTATTACCAGCACTTGGGAATAAGATGCCTTAGAAAGAAACTGGCTGCCCTCACACATAGGATTACACATGAGTACACATTACACATGAATTCATCTTGGAACAGAAAGTCAATTAGGAGTGCTAATTATGAATCACAGGCTGGCACAGCACAATGACTCAGACTCCAGTGAGCCTTGCATGAGCTCCTCAATTTCATGACAAATATGCAGACATCTACTTACAAACTCTCAGCAGACATATTTTCAAAACCATAAGCAAAGTAAAATTCTCAAAGCACAGTACTGCTAACCTTTCCTTCCAACAGAGTTTCTATTGTACATGTCTTAGACGCAACCATCCTCAATTTGATGTCTACAAGATGATGCTCCTATGAACGGTCAGTGCTTAATGTTTTGATCAGTGTGAAGCAAGATATTTGCAAGGGCTGGGTTGCAAAGGCATTGAGAAGCCCATAAATGGAAGGACTTGAAAGAGACAGAAAAAGATGACAGATGTCCAGAGACTGCTGGGATGCAGGCATTCATCAAGAAGAGCAGTTTCGAAGGACAAAGTGCAATCATGCAACAGGAAAATCTTTGAGCCTAAGCCAAGGACAACAAGAGACAAAGCCATCGTTGATATAGAATACTTATCCTTAATATCAGAACTCTATTAGCCTAGTGTTGATTTGAGAGAGTGCTCTAGGGACGTTGTAAGACTAACTGTACGGGGAATTTTCCAAAGAGGCAGAGCTGGCTTTCTTTTGCAAAAATGGCCAAGAGAACACATAACAGCAAGAAAAATTGCAAGCCTGGGTTTAAGATTAAAACCTCAGTCATGAAGAACCTTGGGATAAAAAGACCTAGAGCAGGCTATTAAGGATGACCACTATGAAAATGAGAATTCTTGGCATGAATTAACGCTATCTTCTGGTGCTCTTATAGAGGTGCCATAACTGGGTCGCTTTGTTGCCCAGGGAGGTCAGTTCCAAATTTGGCTGAGAGTAGAACCAATTCACAGGACGATGTTTGGCTCCCAGCTTTGCTGTGCCAACATCGAGCACATAGAGAGGAGGGGTCTCACATCAGGTCCCAGGATGAGCTAAATCGGGAGCCTAGCATAATTGCCATCAGGGAGACCCTCGAGGCTTCATCCAGCAGCTGATGAGAAGAGACACAGAGTCCCACAGCCTGCATTAGGTGGAGCTCTGGGAGTTCTGCAGAGGAGGTGGAGCAAGGATTGGAGAAGCCAGAGGGGTCAAGAGTGCCTCAAAAATAAACTCAAAGAGTACGCTGACTAGGACTCATGAGGACTCAAAGAGATCAGAGAGCCTGTAGGGGTCTGACCCAGCTTCTTCACGAATATGTTATGGTTGTGTAGCATGGTGAGTCTTGACAGTGGGAACAGGGACTGTCCCTGACTTCTTTACCTGCTTTTTGAACCCTTTTGTTCCTCCTACAGGGTTGTCTTGTCTAGCCTTGATATGAGAGGATGTGCCTTGACTTATTGTAGCTCGTTGTGCTGAGTTTGGTTGATGTCCCTGGGAGGCCTGTTCCTTTCTGAGGTGAGGCAGAGGTGAGGGTGAATATGGGTGAGAGGGGAGGTGGGGGCAGGCAGAGACTTCTTAGGGAAGGATGGGAAACTGCAGTTGGCATGTAATATATGAGAGAATAAACTTCAAAAAAAATAAAGAAGATAAAAAGAAAAAAGAGCTTCAAGAGATCTTCTGTCCATCTCTACCTTCTATCCCCTCCCACCCTCCCAGAGATGGCGCTTCAGAAGAGTCTCAGAGCTATGCAATTGCAGCTCCAAGGCTATGGGGCTCAGTGCAAAGTGGCCTCGGGCCTTGTGTGTCCACAAGGGAGGGAGGGAGAGGGAGAGGGAGAGGGAGAGAGAATTTAAAAGGCTATAAGATCTTGGCTTAAACATGTGCTTAAAAAATTACCAATTGAGAAATAGGTGTTCACTATGGGTGAAAAAAATGAGAAGTCATAGAGGACAAACACTTCACTCTTGCTCAGTAGGATTCCTTGCTGGATTGTGGGGTGGCCATCTTTGTTTGTCTTAGTGAGCTTATTTGTGAATGCACTTAAGAACCAACTAACTGTGTGTCTGTCATTGTGTGTGTGTGTGTGTGTGTGTGTGTGTGTGTGTGTGTGTGTATCACTCTCTATGCATAACATTGAGGAGAAACTATAGGGCCTTGTGTGTGCCAGGAAAGTGCAGCCTCAGTTGGATTTGAATTGAGAAACAGAGTTAACTAAATTGATCTTTACAGAAAATCTATAGGAATTTGAGGGGAGAAGCAACAATGGTAGAAGAAACAATAAGAAGAGGGATGATGACCAGGCTAAAGACAAAAAGAAAGAGGGAACCTTTCCTGATTTCCAGAATTACTACAATGTTTTAAAACAAAGAATGTCAGAGTTTCTATTTGCATAATCTTAGTCTCCATCTATCAGCGGAACATGGCAACTGGGTGAAAAAGAATTAGGAGTGCTTTCAGTGGGTAACTAAGCTAGTAGGCAGGGCCAAAGGAAAACCCCTTTGTGCCTAGAGAGTTCATTTCAAGAATTCAGTAAAGCTACTAAAAGAAAGCCTCATGACCACCATCTCGCTGTCTTTACAAACACACACACACACACACACACACACACACACACACACACACACACACAGGCACACATATACATATATAGACATACATGCACACACACACACACATGCATGCACATGCACAGATACATGCATGCACAGCTATTCCTCACTCCTGTCATCAAAGAACCTCTAGGAATGTTAATTTTTAAAAAAAGACACCACATGCACCTGTATATTTCCATGTGTTTCTTATCAATGCTTCCTAAATCTTAAATGGCCAAGAAACCCAAGCAAATAAAGATCTCAGGCCCAGTCAGGAGATGAACCCTGGGACTCCTCCCTAAACGGCAGTCCAAGTCCTCAGTGTCATTCTAGCTACAGCACAGCTCCAAATCCTAGAATTCCTTCCAATCTCCTAATGACTTCCAGAGCATTTCTCCGAGATGGAATAAAGCTGTCAGAAGAAAAAGTCAGGTAGCTTGCAGGTCTGTTAGCAGCCAATCTCCCTGTATTAACGAGATCTCTGGGCACTTCCCAGGGCCCCATGAGGAAGGGCTCCATGGTTTCTGTTCTTCTGTCAGACCCTGGATTTGCAGATATGTTTACTTCTTGTTTTCCCTTAGCGTGGGGATAAGCATGGACGTCTGTCTTCAACTACAACAGCTGGTACTTGAAGCTTCTGGGAAGTCAAGTTAAAATACTTGAAAGTCAAGGTAAGGGAGTAAGGGGTGCCTTAGAGACATCCAGCTGTGGAGAAGGAGATAAAGACAAGCTCTTTGTCTAGAAGGGCGCTGATACTCCTCAGGACATGTGACTAGTTGGTTGGTTGCTTTGACCGTTAAGGAATATAGAAACAAAAACTCTACCTAAACCCCGCAGCTTTGGTGTCTTCTGCATTTTCTATGCAAGCTGTCTGGAATGAGAGTTGTCATTCTCAAGACACAGGTACATTACCTGCACCTGCTGGACACCCCACTGATGACTCGGACATGGGTCAGTTTCTACTGCCTGTTTCAAGACAACGAAATAGTTTGTAGTGCGTGGCCAAGAACTTCGTGTGTGTGTGTGTGTGTGTGTGTGTGTGTGTGTGTGTGTGTGTGTGTGTGTGGTTTTTTTTTTTTTTTACTGTTGCTCAGTATAGCATATTTCTGCTCCAATAAATCTGCAGAGTGGTGACTTGTTTTCCTAGTAAGTTGGTGCCTGAGGAGCCAGTCCATTGCATACTGGCAACCCAAATCTACATTACATGCAACCAGAAGCCTCACCCTTTAGAGAAATGCCAATGACAACAACAACAACAATAACAAGTCTGTGGCACCAGTATATTCCATGGCTCATTTCTTCTGCAAGGTTGGATATGAGCAGGCTCTCATAAAGTCAGTGATATCTAACTGCTTTTAAAATGTGATTATTTTTGTCACTAAATAGCTATTTAACAACAATCTCCTTTTATTTCCCTGGCCCTACAATTCTGTAGCATATTTCAGCCCCACTAGCGTCCTATTGGCAATTCCTTTCTTATGGAATGACTTTCTAATTGGCTTAAATATAGAACAATTGTGTCATGGAAGAAAAATGCCCACCAGCATTAAGCTCAGAACTCTGCACTGTTAACATTTACAAAGAAGGAGGAAGGTCTGGGGAAGACCTAGGACTCTAAAGCCCTGGTCTAGGATTAAATGTGTGCTAATCTATCATTGTATCATACTATAAAAGCCCTCCGCTGCTGCCTCAGCCTTCACACTGCATGGAATCAGTTCATATATATTTCCCATTTGGGGTTTTGGGCAATGTTCCACTGAGATCCTGTCCAGGAAAACTCCCTTAGGGCTTTCAGGGTCATAAGTCCTGCAGGTTTATGATGGTTTGATTTTAACTTCTGACTACATTGGACAAGATTTTACATACCTGATGATAGCAGGCCTCGTAGCAAGCCAAAGAGTTCTGCAATCCAACTGGAGGTGATTCCCTAAAGCCCAGCAAGGAAGTAGAGGAGAAGGATAAAACACACAAAAAATAGAATTGTTGCTAGGCACACAGAGTCTGGCCCTCCAAAGTGTTAGGGCTGAGAATATGTACTCTTGTGAATTTTTATATAGAAAATGCATCCTGAATTCTATGGCCTTGCTGCGTTTGATGACGATGTTCCTATAATCACTTGGAAAGCCTGAGGCACTCAAAGAGTTGAATCTCAAAAGCTGTGGAGAAAGGAGAATCTCGAAAACTCCATTACTTGTGGGAGTACAAACTTGTACAACCACTTTAGAAATCAATCTGGTGCTTTTTCAGAAAATTGGAAATAGTACTACCTCAGGACCCAGCTATACCACTCCCGGGCATATACGGAAAGATGCTCTACCACACAAGGACATTTTGTTCAACTATTTTCAAAGCAGCTTTATTCATAATTGTCAGAATCTGGTAACAACCTAGGTGTCCCTCAACCAAAGAATTGATAAAGAAACTGTGGTACATCTACACAATGGAATACTACTCAGATATCAGAAACAAAGAAATCTTGAAATTTGCAGGCAAACCCTGAGTGAGGTAACCTAGACCCAGAAAGGCATGCATGATATATACTCACTTATAAGTGAATATTAGCCACATAATACAGGATAATCACATTACAACACACAGACATAAAGAAGCAAAATAACAAAGAAGATCCTAGAAAGGATGCTTAATTCTCATTCAGAAGGGAAAATAGGAGAGTTACCAGAAGCAGCTGAAGAGAAGGGAACAGGTTAGGAGCCTACCATAGAGGTCTTTGGGAAGACTCCACCTACAGCGGTGATGGAAGCAGATGCTGAGACTCACAACCAAACTTCAGGTAGAGCTCAGGGAAGAGTTGGGGGATAGAAAGACCTGGAGGGGACAGGTACTCCATAAGGAGACCAATGGAGGCAACAAATCTGGGCCCATGGGGGTCAGGGTGTGGAAGGAGGGGTGCTGCAGAGACTGATGCACCAACCAAGGACCATGCATGATGAGAACCTAGACCCTCTGCTCAGATGTAGTAGATAAAGAAACACAGCCTCCTTGTGGGTCCCATAATACAGGGAGTTGGGATTACTCCTAACATGGACTCTGGCCCCCACTCACTGATCACTTCTCCTTGGTGGGGCAGCCTTGCCAGGCCACAGAGGAAGAGGATGCAGGCAGTCTAGATAAGACTTGATAGGCTGAGGTCAGATGATAGGGGAAGAGGGCTCCCCTTTCTGACGACTAAGGGAGGGGGCAAGGGGGATGATGGAGGGTGGAGACAAAGGAGGGGGCTACACTCAGGATGTAAAGTGAAAACATTAAAAGTAACAATGTAAATTAAAAAGGAAACAAAAAGAACCACAGACCCAAAGTGGACTCCTCCTCGGTTTTTAAGAACATACTGAATCCCCAAAATTTGTGGACAAATGGATTGAACTAGAAATTATCATAATGAGTGAGTTCACCCAGAAGCAAAAAGAGTTAAATGGTATATACTCACTTATTTCGAGACACTAGCCCAAAGGGCATGTCCCATGAAAGTCTTCACACACCAGGAAAGTGGGTCAGAGGGAAGGACATGCTATTGGGATTTTAGGTAAAAGAAGCATGGGAGAATGGGGAAATAGAAGGATCTAGAGGGTCCTAGAAACCTAGAATATTATGACATACGTATCTGGGTCCAGGGGTCCTACTCAAACTATGGCACCAGCCAAGGACAATATGGGCAGTAAACTTCGAACCCCTACCTAGATCTAGCCTATGGACAGGACATTCCCCACTGTTGAGTGGTGAGTGGGGTTTGACTTTCATGCGAACTCTGGTGCCCCATTTTTGACTACGTCCCCTGGATGGGGAGGCCTGGTGGCACTCAGAGGAAGGATAGCAGGTTACCAAGAAGAGACTTAATACCCTATGAGCCTATACAGGGGGAGGAGGTCCCCCTCAGTCATAGACATAGGGGAGGGGAGTAGGGGGAAAGTGGGAGGGAGGGAGGAATGGGAGGATACAGGGATGGGCTAACAATTTAGATGTAATATGAATAAATTAATAAAATATTTTTTTAAAAAAAGAACATGCTAACATTTTCCACCAAGGCTTCCTGATTTTTCTTTCTCCTCCAGGGCTTCCCAATACATCCAATAAGGTGGAAATACTCTTATGTTTCAAGATTTGTTTTTTAAAAATTACTCTTAAATAAGGTTTATCATTGTGGTTCCTAATGCATATTTATTTTCTTCCAAGACAAGCAAGAAAAAAGCACAAATAACCAAGGACAATACAAGTAGCAAACATCGAACCCCTATTCTGATCTAGCCAATGGCTAGGACGTTCTCCAGGGTTATGTGGAAAGTGAGGATTGACTCTGACGTGAACTCTGGTGCCCCATATTTGACGACCTCCCCTCAGTGGGGAGGCCTGATGGCACTCAAAGAAAGAAGAAACAGACTACCAATAAGAGACTTGATAGTCTATGACCATATAGTGGGGGAGGAGGTCCCCTCTGCTTTAGACTTAGGGAAGGGGAATAGGGTAAAAGTGGGAGGGAGGGAGGAACGGAAAGATACAAGTGATGGGATAACAATTGAGTTGTAATCTGAATAAATTAATTAAATAAAAAATAATTTAATTCAAGTCACATAGCTGGTTCACATGGTTCGCAGATTTTACCTTTTCTTTCCTTGTCTTTTTCTTTTTCTGCCCTTCCTACTTTTCATGTAAACATGGAGAGTAAAATGGATTCAGTACAGGAAAATCAAAATACAGAGGTTACAAAGTTGATAACCAAAATGAGTAACCAAACATGCTATATTTTTAGAATCCATTCACACATACAGGAACAAACATTCACTTTTTTTTTCAATTAAAAATGATTTCTGGACTTACTGCTCCTCCCTGTTCTAGTGACAGCTACATCTTCTCATGCTATGCTAGACTTGTCCCTTGGCATGATTGTGAAGGTCAGAGTACACATATTTGGCCCAGGGCTTGCTTCTACTGGTGTCTTCACCACCATGGAGAATGCTGGGACTCATTTGAAGGGTGGAGACAAAAGGATCATCATCTCCATCCTTTCTGCTGATGCCCCCATGTTTGAGATGGGTGTGAACCACAAGAAGTATGACAGCTCATTCAAAATTGTCAGTAATGCTTCCTGCACCACCAACTCATTAGCCTCCCCCCCCCCCTTGGCTAAGGTCATCCATGAAAACTTTGGCACCATGGAAGGACTCATGACCACAGTCCATGCCATCCTGATACCCAGAAGACTGTGGAAAGATGTGGCATGATGGCTGTGGGGCTGTCCAGAACATCATCCCTGCATCCACTGGTGCTGCCAAGGCTGTGAGCAAGGTCATCCCAGAACTGAACAGGAAGGTCACTGGCATAGCCTTCCATGTTCCTACCCGCAATGTATCAGCCGTGGATCTGACATGCCAACTGGAGAAACCTGTTAAGTATGATGACATCGAAAAGATGGTAAAGCAGGCATCTGAGGGCCCATGAAAGGGCATCCTGGTCTACACTGAGGACCAGGTTGTCCCCTGTGACTTTAGCAGCGACCCCCACTCTTCCACCTTTGATGCTGGGCCTGGCATTGCTCTCAATGACAACTTTGTAAAGCTCATTTCCTGATATGACAATGAATTTGGCTACAGCAACAGGGTGGTAGACCTCATGGCCTACATGGCCTCCAAGGAATAAGAAGCACTGGACCACCCACCCTATCGAGGACACAAGAGCAAAAGAGAGGCTCTCAGCTGCTGTGGAGTCCCTCTTCCAACTCAGCCCCTGACACTGAGCATTTTCCTTCATAGTGTCCATGCTAAACCCCCACAATAGCAGGAAGGACCCAGGGAGCCCCGCTCTCTTGAATATCATCAAGAAAGTTCACTGTACATAAAAAAAAAATCTTTCTGTGCTAGTCTTTCAGTTATTGGCCACAAGATCAATACCAACTCTGATAAAATCTAGTGAACATTGCCTCATAAGAGACGGCTGTAAAGTGATGGTACCACAGCAAGCAGATAGACTACCCCAGCTTCTTGTTGTATTACCACAGTACCTAAGAACACCCAATTACTTTAATGCAGAAAGTCACCTTGTGGCCACAGGGAAATTAGAAGGGGGCATGGAAAAAAGAGGAAAAAAATTAAGATTCTCCAAAAGTGTCATGGCCCTGTCTATCAACTCTACTGCTCTACTGAAACTGTGGAGAACCAGTGTCAAAGTCCTGAGTAACGTTCAAAGTGAAACATAACAAGAGGCAAATGCAGGTGTGCACATGCCACTTGAGTGTACACGAGCACATGTGTATACACATGCACACAGGTGCACACTCCCACACAGGTACACACACACACACACACACACACACACACACACACACACACACACACACACACACTCTCTTAAACTATATCCAGCCACACTCATTATGAGGCCCTGCCAGGCAATCAGCAGCATGCAGGGCAGTTTCAGCAGACCAATGCTTTGTTAAATTTGGGCTTGTAAAGCAGGCTTCAAGGAATCTGTGGTTTTTGGCTGAAAGACTTTCTTAAGCTTCAGCAGCTCAACTGTTGGAGGCCAACTGCCGTTCCAGTGCCAAGCATTTGTCCACACGCCGTTCCCTTGCAGTGAAGACTCAGCTCTGTCAACATCCTTGTGACTAGAGCAAGGTACCCCTCCTCCCATCCCACATGCGAGGACTGTCCCCTGGTAATGAAGTCATAATGAGATGAGCAGACAGGCTTGAAATGAGCTGTAGCACCAATCCTTGGGAGGGACAGCGGAGCCGGTGAGCATCCCACAGTTCCTGACCCCTTGGCCCAGAAAACATAATTGGCTTTCAGGGTTGTGTGGCTTTTCCATTCAGGTGTTTCCAAGCTGTGCTATTAGATCATTAGCATTTACAGGACCTCTCCGCATAAGGTAGATGGGTTAAGAGATCAGATGGTTTCATCAATGTAGTCTTTCTGAGAATGCAGGCTTTCTGACAATGAGGGACTTTGTTGCATGAAACCTACTCCTCATTAGACCTCTCTCTGCTTTGGAAAACCAGCCTCAGCTGAATAGGCCTTTCTTTCCCATCGCGTACATGATGTGTTATCTGCAAGGATATCAACATAACCATATTTTGAAATGATGGGGTCTCTACATTTAAGAAATGAAGACTGGGGTAAAGTTGGATTTCAAATAGCTTGTAGTTGAGAGTCCGCTTTTCAGCTTCTCTCAGCAATACACACATACACATACAGAAAGAGAGAGAGAAAGAGAGAGAGAGAGAGAGAGAGAGAGAGAGAGAGAGAGATTTACATCTGTAGCAAAAATGAAAGTAAATGACTTGTTTTAAGAATGAAGGCACTAAAAAAAAAAGAAAGGAAGAAAGAGAATGAAAGAAGAAAACAAAGAAAGAAGGCAGGTGCAGGAGCACTTGCCAAGTCCCATTTTATCCATCCTAGTGAGTGTCTACAAAGAAGTCATGGAACTTCCCTTACAGAGTCACACTTTCACTCATTTGAATGGCTCTCTTAAACTAACTGTGTGATAATTTTGTGTGGTACATTGAAATAAACTGACTTTTTTTTAATAATAAAGGAAAATTTCCATTATCTGAAAAAATAGGGAAATATAATTTAACAGAGTCCTTAGTTCCTTGTATCAAATCATTGGAGAGTTAGCTACCCACAGCACTCCCAAAATGGATAGTGGAAGGGTGGGTCTCCCACTAGGCTCGCTGAGGGTGAGATAGTTGAAGAACTCCTGCCATCCTTTGTGCTCTTTCCTTCTGTGCTCTCATCTCTTTTCTCTATACCCAGTCAGGGACCAGAAGTCCCAAAAAGGGAATAAAAAGTACACACTCCCAAAGTAAACCACAACCGACAGAGCTGCTCTTTGGGGATTGGAATATGTTAGGTTTGTGACCTTCTAGCAATTCCAATGGCACCACAATGTCAAAGGTGTAAATGATGTTCATCAGTCCATCAAGCGTGCTTAAAGTTTTCCAGCCTAGAGTTAGAGTAAGTTTACAATCTATGCATATTAGCGCACTGCTCAGCTTCTCATTTAAAGAATTAAGTATGATGGTTCCTTTTAGACAATATTTTATTGATTCTTTGTGAATTTTACATCATGCACCTAATGGTTCCTTTGATATCAACTTGTAACAAGCTAGAGTAATTTGAAAAGAATGAACCTCAATTAAGAAAATGACTCCACCCGATTGGCCTATGGACAAGCATGGGGTGCATTTTGTTGATTGGCTATTGATATGAGAGGACCCAGATCACTGTGGATGGTACCACCTCTGAGCTGATGGTCTGGAGTGCTATAAGAAAGCAGGATAAGCAAGCAATGGGGTTCAGGCCAGTAAGTAGTGATCCTCTATGGCCTCTGCACCAGTTCCTGCCTCCATGTTCCTGCCTTGTTTGAGTTCCTGCCTCCATGTTCCTGCCTTGTTTGAGTTCCTGCCCTCAGTGATGGACTGTGATGTGGAGCTTTAAGCTGAAATAAAGACTTTCTCCCCAAACTGCTTTTGTTTTGATGTTTTATCACAGCAATAGAAAATCTAACTAAAACATGGGCCAAAGAAAGGCCAGAAAGAAATGGCTTTGAAAAACACTGTGTAAGTCTTTTAAAATTAAGACATGTTTGAGGGTGGGTATTCTCATTAGACCAATGAAATTGCCAAAGTGTGGGATGGGGGTGGGGATCTTAATGCCAAAATACTTACAGTATGAACCAGAAGGAAAATTTAGAAATCCAGGTCTCATGCTCACTGGGAAGAGAAACTTAACTAATAAACAGATCTGAGAGGAAATACATGAGTAGCTATGACAAAAACTGCCAAAGAATGAAGCACTGGGCAGCAGAAGTTTAATCTATAGCACAAAGAAAACTGACTCTGACAAAGATGAAATTCTTTAATGGCATGTCATATGCTAGGTAGTCAATAGTGTGCTCTAAAAGAACACTGACAGAGCCAGGCTTGGTGGTACAAGCCCTAAGCTCAGCTACTTGAGAGATTCAGGCAGGAGGGCCTCACATTTATGTCCTAGGTGGACTGCAGAGTGAGTATGAGGTGAGCCTGGGTCATTTTAGGGGCCTTGACTCAAAATAAAAGTGTTTTAAAGAGAGAACAGAGGGTAGCTTTCAGGGTGGAGTGCTGCCCATCATGCACCGGAGACCCTAGGTTGGTTCCCAGTGCTGTAACACTTGAAGGAAGGAGAAGACAATGTCACTGTACTGTTACCAGGGTGCATCTCTGAAACTGCCTCTTTGCTTCCTCCTATTGCTTAGGAGAAGGAAAAAGAAAATGCAGAAATGACTTGGTGCATAAACAAGATGTTTAGAATTGACATATACTTCTCTAAGGGACGGGATGGACTCTGGGGCCATGTGTCCTTCTTTGGGATCAGATGGAAAGAGCGTAGGTTGTCATGGGAACTTATTTTATTTTGCATGGAAGCAGCACTCCCTTATCAAGGACTAGACAGCACAACTCCTTACAACTCTTTCAGCACATAAGCAGAGAGGAGCCCAAGTCCCACTGTCTCCCTTCAATAGGATAAAAACTATGGGATATGGATGAAAAATGGAGAATTCGCCTGAAAAACCATACATCCTAAACTGTGAAGAACCTAAATGCAGCCCCTGGTTTCTTGTTAGATGTCATGTATTGTCAGTTCTTTCTTATACCACTCCCCCAAATCAAATCATGCTATAGTACACAACTGAGATTGATATTCTTCCCAAGATGTTTGGTGTCCGCTAGCTTCCTCTTGATTTGAAGTTAGTCAAATGACAATGATGGAAATTTCCATCATCAGCCATCTAAAGGGAAACAGATGAAGTGCTAAAACAATAACACCCAGTGTTAGGACGTCATCCATCAGGCCACTGGCAGGCTGGCCACCTCTCCAGCTGTGAGGCTGTCAGCTTAATGATCTTCTTAGGCTGGGCTGGAACACACAGTCCAAAGTAGCACCCCTAGAGACTCACACCACTGACTCACTGGTCGATCCTCTTCCTCTTCAATTGCACACCAGAACATGTGTGACCAGGACGCCTGTGCTGGTGGTGTAGCCTCGGCCTTCTTGACTTCTTACTGCCGATACGAATAACAGGTGTGTATGGTAGTTGGGAGCGTACAAGTAACGGCGACATGGGAAAATGGAAGAGTTTGAAATCAGACCCACAGTCAAATCCACTTCAGTCACTTGAGAATTGTGTGACTCAGCATCCCTGAGCATTGGTCCCCCAATTCTAAGCTTCAGATACTAATAGTTTCCTTTTAGAGTTAGTGAGAACAAATATAGTATAAAAAAAAGATAACCCTTAGGGTAAGAGTCAATGTCAAAACTCCTAAAGGGATAGAGAGTCTATAAATGGCAGCCTGGAGAATTGCCCAGCAAATAAACAGCTAGCAAAAAAATGAATGGCCCTTAAAGAATTGTAACACTAGGGTTAGATTCCTACATACTTGGATGCAAAGGCTGTCTTTCATTTAGAAGCTCTGTGAATACAAGGAAGACCCTTTAAGAACCCTCCGCACACTTATCATCACTGTGACACAAAAGCTGACATAAACACCTTGAGGAAGAAAAAACTTGGTTCAGTACATAGTTCGGAGATTTTAGACCATAGTCCTTAGCTCTGCTGATTTCCTGGTGAAGCAGGACAGCAGGGCAACAGAACAATATGGAGGCAGAAGATGACCAAGGGGACCTACATGGTAGAGTTGATGAAAAATTAAATAGATCACATTGGCAAGATGCTTTGTGTAATTCATGGCATATAACCAGAGCTTTAAACAGAAACACTATTTTAAGTGATTTGGTACATGAAGCTTGCTTTAACATATATAGGATATATTTTATATGTTAAATATAAATATATAATATAATTAGATATTATAATATGTTCTATAGCTTATTTTGCCCCAAATAATATTATATTTCTTTTCTACAACTTACTGAAAGATACGAGGCAATGCACTCCCACTCCACATGCACACCTTATGCTAATTCCTTTAATAAACAGTTAAAGTAATCAGTAATTGTACAAGTGTATATATTATAGTAACTTCCCCAAATCCTTGCTTATTTTTTATTATGAATCCCACCCTATGTGTCAGAGCTATAGTGTGTAGTTTGTATGTATTGTTTTAAGATGATTTATATATAATTCTACTTATTGGGTAACTTAATTACAATAATGATTATGAGAATAGTAGAACAGTTTCCAATTTCAGGCTTTATTCCCACCTCTATCCCCCACAAATAAGATGTATTTTCCTAAAAATGTTGCCTTTTGTAAGTCCTTGCCAATTAATGATACCAAGAAGATATGGATTTTTTTTAGGAACCATAAACTCGGTGTCATGATTGTGTTAATGGTACCTGCTTGGTAGAGAATTACATTTTAAAAGAAATAAGTCCTCGACATAAAATTCTGTGTCTACTTGGACAGACTAAAACCACCTGACCAGGTGTCCAGAGCTACCTACAAAAATTCGCAAGCATAGCCCGGTGTGGTGGTGCACACCTTTAATCCCAGCACTCGGGAGGCAGAGACAGGCGGATCACTGAGTTCGAGGCCAGCCTGGTCTACAAGGCGAGTCTAGGACAGCCAAGGCTACACAGACAAACCCTGTCTCGAAAAACAAAAATAAACAAACAAACAAATCGCAAGCAGCTGACAGGATAGAGCAGTAACTAAACACCCTTCTTCCTCTCCTGAGCTCATTCTGGCCTCAGCCGCCACTATAGGGAGGTGAGACGCGGTGCAACTGGATGGAATTTTGGCGAGAGTCAGTCATCAAGGGAGAGCTGACAGATATCACCTGTGTGGATCCACGTCACCCGGGAGAGACTTGTCGCAAGCCAAGGTCTAGTGAGGCTATGAAAAGGAATTCCGAACGCCACTGTGAAGACTGGATCTGATTGGCACCAATCTGGCCAGCTCTAGCCAAGGCCAGAAAAGTAGGCACCCTAGGACCTAGGGTTATTCACTTTCCCACAGGCATCTGTGATTTTTTTAAGGACTCTTGGACCTTTTCCAGAATGCCTAAAGTTTAGTTATTTATTCATCACACCAAGAGATGTCAATAACTCATGTGGCAGATAAAGAGACAAAACCCACTGTTGGTGCACTCATCCAGGTAGAGTATGATTGTGTTTTTCACATTTCAGAAAAGACTTGCAACATTTCTTCCTGGACGACTGGAAATTTGGTGCCTATTGATACTGGTAATATTTAAGTTTTATTAAATGAGTTCTGGTTGAACGGAATGTGAACCTAAAATAGTCCTTGTTTTCTTATTTATGTATAAGTCATCCGTAGCCAATCTCAAATCATGTAAGAGACTAAGGAAAGGCCTGCCACATGGGTGACAGAACTGAGAAAAGGGCAAGCTGGATGGCTCTCGTTGTGTGAGCCTGACAATCTGGACTGGTCCTTGGAACCCACAGAAGGTGGATGAAGAGAAACAATTCCATGATGATGTCCTCCAACCTTCACAAGTGTGCTGTTGCATGTGCCCCGCAACAGTAATTTAAAATTAAAAGGTAATATAAGTGCATATATTATGACTTAGATGTAAGATTATACACCGATGTTGAAGAGATCTATTTGTGCATTGGCTACTACAGTGTGCAAAGTTCTAGAGAGATGGGCCTCAGGTGAAGCCGAGTTGGGAAAGCTGAGTGACAGCAGAGCAAAGCAGGAGGAGAATGAGAAAGCAGGTGGACGGTAAGCACAGGAAAAGCCAGCAGACAGTGTAGCTTACCCTCACTCCATCCTTCACAAAGCGGAACTCACAGCTGGAAGCCCCCCAAAGCCTTTCTCTTCCTCCCAGCTTCTCGAAAGTAGATTTCCCCACTTTTCAGCTAGTGAATATCATAGTGTCAAAATTTCTTTTAATCCAATTTCTCCTCAATCCATTCCTGAATGGAGTTGCAGATCTCAGGAAAGTAGCCATCACCAGATGCACAGCAAATCAGGGAAGTCATCACTCTGATGAAAAGCATGGGCCTCTTGTAATCTGTTGGTGGAGCTGTTGTAAGTCATCTGTACTTCACAGGAAGTGGAAATGTAAGGTTGGTTTAGCTGCCTGGAGAGCTAAGTTCCCTTGCTGTAGATACCTTGCTTCTTACCGGAGGCCAAGTGAGAAGATCAGGCCACTTCATAGGTCATAAATTCAAATGATAACTCTTACTTCAGGATACAATTCCTTCAGGCTATAGAAAAGAAAATCAACATCTAAATTTATCCCTCAAATTTTATCTGAGATAGGAAAAAAAAAGTAAGCTTAGAGAATGCAAGAAGGAAAGCCTTCCTGTCGTGGAAAGAGAAGACATGTTAATGCCACCTATACTGTGCACTAAATATAAAGAAACAAAAAAATTATAGAAAGATTTACAAAAGCAAAACAAAGAAATAAAATAGACAAAGGGTATTGGATCTAGTCTCAAAGAAAATCCTTCCCACAAGGCAAGTGATGTTCTTCAGAAATACTTTGAGATATAACCTTTTCAAATATCTAAATTATACAAATGAAAATAATAAACCACAGAGGAAGTTGAATAAATACACAGTGAAAGTTAATTGCCAAAAAGTAAATACCTACTGTGTCAGATAAATAATTAACAAAGGACAAAATAGATGCTACTGGATTCGGTAATCTGACAGAAAGCCGTATGTGCTCTACAGTAAATGTTGGTGGGCGTGACAGTGTCTGTAGCACCCAGAGAAGAAGTGTGAGACTAGACCAAAATATTGTTCACTTGCTACATTAGGGTCACTATTATTAAAAATAAGGATTGGTGAGGATATGAAGAAATGGAAATTTTGTGAACTGCTGGTAGGAAAGCAAAGCTGATAGGAAAGTATTACAGTACTTCCTCAGAAAATACAGGCCAGATGTGCTGACATATGCCTTTAATCTCAGCACTCTGGATGTGAAGGCAGGCAAATCTCTGTAAGTTCTAGACTAGGCTGGTCTACAGTGAGTTCTAGAATAACCAGGCGCTACATAGACAGATTTTGTCTCAAATAACCAAAAACAAACAACAAATTCAAAAAACAAAACCACAGAATTTTTTTTGAATCTTAAATTTTTTATTAGGTTTATTTATTATTAATTTATTTACTTTACATCCCAATTGTAGCCCCTTCCCTGCTCTCCTCCCAGTCCCACCCTCCCTTCCTCTTCTTCCTTCTCCACTTTCCTTAGTCCTCACAAAGGGGAGCCCTCCTCCCCTACCATCTGATCCCAGCCTATCAAGTTTCAACAGGACTGCTTGTATCCTCTCAGAATTTCTTTTTTATTCAGCTATCAACTTTAGGAGACACGTGTATGCATAAATGTGTGTGTGTGCATGAATGTATGTATGTGCTTGAGTGTGTGTGTATGTGTGTATGTGAGTGTGTGAATGTGTATGAGCATGTGTGTGAATATGAGTGTGAGTGTGTCTATGCATGAATATGTGTGTGAGAAAGAGAAAGTGTGTGTCTGTGTGTGAGTGTGTGTGTGTGTGTGTGTGTATGTGCACGCGCGCGCACCTGTGTACACACGTATGGTGCTAGGGATAAACCCAGTACCTTGTATCTGTTAGATAAATTGCCTACCACTGAGCTACATCCCCAGCTGCATTTTAGTCATTTTCTCCCTAGAATTTAAGGTCGATAAATTATAATCCATGAATCTTGTACCTAGTCAATTGTGTTGAAATAAATATTTGCCACATAAATATTCAAAAATTTGAAAATTCTTAAGACAAATATTTTTTAAAAACCTACTTGAAGATGGAATGTCATTTAGAACTAGGAAGGCCAATATAAATCATTGTACTAGGGACTAAATCCACTTAAATTAAAATTCAGACTAGAAACCAACATTTCTATCTTGTCCCATTAGCTAGGGCAGAAAGTCAGCTGTAGCTAGCTATGTTAGGCACATTTCCACAAGGTCATTCTTTGCCACGTCCAGACTTAAAGAACAGCCCTTCCTTGGAGAATGCTATTTCTACTGTGGTCCCGACCCAAACACACACACACACACACACACACACACACACACACA
This sequence comes from Acomys russatus, assembly GCF_903995435.1. NCBI lineage: Eukaryota > Metazoa > Chordata > Mammalia > Rodentia > Muridae > Acomys > Acomys russatus. The sequence goes on along the minus strand of NC_067138.1, from coordinate 91,675,694 downwards.
CACACACACACACACTTTTGGCTCACAGGAGGCAAAGATCATGCCTAGTCATAATTTATTGCATAATGTAGGCAACTCAATCAAGTCTACAGCCATTGAGAAGGGACCGTAAAAAGTACAAAGCTTGGGAAAAATTGAAGAAAGTACAAAAATATTAGACCCATCTTTTCCATAAAGAATCAGTTTACTCCTTAAAAAGTCAAAGGTGTTGTGAGAAGGCTGTGATGACTTCAATCTCTTAATATTTTCCCTCTTGACTTTCTAGGAATCTTACATAAACTACTACATTTGGAGGTAAAGAAACAATTACAAGTTGGCCATGATGGCTCATATCTGCAACCCAATACTCCAAAGGCTGAGGCAGGAGCATTGACAAGAGGTTAAGGCAAACCAGGGCTACATAGTGAATTCAAGGGCACCTTGGGCTACAAAGTGAGGCTCTGTGTTAAAACCAAACCACAAACATACTCTTTGGCTGGTGTTTCAGCCTCTGTAAGTCCCTATGGATCTAGGTAGTTGACTCTGTTGGTCTCCTAGTAGAGTACTTATCCCTTCTGGCTCCTTCTATCCTTTCCCCATACTCTTCCACAAGACTCCCTGAGCTCCCCCTAATGGTTGACTGTGTGTCCCTGCATAGGCTGCTGAGTAGAGCCTCTCAGAAGACAATTATGCTAGGCTCCTGTCTGCAAGCATATCAGGGTATTATTAATAATGTCAGAGGTGGGTTCTCTCCTATGGGATGGGTCCTCAGGTTGGGCCAGTCATTGGTTGGCTATTCCCTCAATCACTGCTCCATCTCTATCACTGAACATCTTGTAGGCAGGGTAAATTTTGATTTGAGGGTTTTATGGGTGGGTTGTTGTTTCCCTGCCTCCATTGGAAGTCCTGCTTGGCTAGGAGGTGACCACTTCAGCCAACCAAAAAGCATGCATGCACTGGACCTAGGCCCCCAACACATATGTAACTGATGAGCAGCTTGGTCTTCATGTGGGTCCTCTAGCAAGTAGCATGGTGGGGAGGGAGCTGTCTCTGACATGGACTCTGTTACCTGCTTTTGGATCAATTTCCCATAACTGGGCTGCCTTGTCTTGCCTCAGTGGAAGAGGATGCACTTAGTTCTGATGTGAATTGATGCACTGAGGTGAGATAGTATGGGGGTTCCCATTTTTTGAGGAGAAGGGGACAGGGGCAACTGGGAAGTATGACCAGGAGGAGCGTGGGGAGGAGGGCTTCAATTGGGATGTAAAGTAAATAAGTAAATTTATTTTAAAAATCACTAAATTAATTAGTTAGTTAGTTGTTATTTAGTTAGTTAAAAAACCAAACATAGCCAGAAGGACTCAGTTACCTTTAAGGGTCAGGTGACTAGTGACTGGGGGTTTGACCATGTAGACTCTAATGAGTATATCGGCAACACACAGTAGACTTCATGGATTTTTTTTCTGGGGCGTGGGGGCAGGATGCAAGGGTAGGAGGGTGGACCTGGGAGGAATGGAAAGCAAGTGTGATTGGAGTACATTATATGAAATTTCCAAATAATCAGTAAAAGTATTTTGTTAAAGTAAACATATAAAGACATGGCATTACAATTCCATTGTTTTGCTCCACTGTTGTTCTCCTATATTACTTAAGTAAAGTAAAATTAAATATAATCCTTTTTACCTAAATATGGAAGTCATCTTTTTTTTTCATTTTAATAAAATTACCTCTTTCCCTTCTTTTGTCTTTGACTATGAACAAACACGTGTCCAGAATGAGGATCACCACTATTAGCACAGATGAGTTATTCGGTCTTTCCTAAGTTTGAAAAAATACCCAAAATACTTGATTTAAAAAGGGAAAAAAGGTATTGGTTATGGTTTCCATACCTGGTTCCCTTGCCTTGTTGCTTTGGGTTTGTGGTGACATAATACATAGCAGGACGTGTCCACATTATGAAGGAAGCCTGTTTACTTCACGGCAACTGGGAAGTAAAGAGCCAGAGAGGAAGGAACCAGGATCCTAGGGTTAACTTTGAGAGTATAGCCACAGTTGCCCAGGGTCCTGTCACTAGGGCTTGCTTTCTAATGGCCGTAGCCTTTACCAAGAGTGGCTGCTAAGGACAAGTCAACATGTAGGCCTTTGGAGGATATCCCAGATCTGAACTACTGCTATAGGGGACTTCTAACGTGATGGTGTTTGGTATGAAAGGTTGTTTGCTTCTGTGTTATTTATTATTATTACTATCATCATCATCATCATCATTAACATAATTATTCTTTTTTACTACCAAAATAACTGTTAAAATATTTTCATAAAAATGCCAGTCATGAGTGAGTATTTATCTCTTTAAAAGAGGTCTCATGCAATGGCTACCCTTTTTCTATCATTCTGCCATGTGAGGACACAGCAATGGTATAATTTTGAAGTAGAACCTGCACGAGAAACTAAACCCAGGCATCCTGATCTTCACCTTCCCAGTCTCTACCAGTGTGAGAAATAAACCTTTCTTCTTTATAACTTGCATAGACAGTTGAACTTCATTATGCCTGAGCACAGAGCCATACATAGCCTTTACTTAACTCAGGAGAGTCACTTATGGTGGCTTTCTTCTTCCATTCCTCATTTGAGATACACAGCTCCCAATGAGGCTGACTATTGCCTCTTTTGACTAAACTCTGCAGGAAGCAGTTCTCCTTCATCAAACTCTGCTTTAGGCCATATCACCCCATGGGAAATCCCCAGAATGCTATGTAGCAATGGGTAGCAATGATACTGGAAGGCCTGAGTCCTCTCTTGCTTGCAGCCTTGACCAAGCATTGGGAAATGCTACACATCTGGTATAGCATCCTGTCTCCTGAGCCATCCCAATGCTTAGGGATATTTTCTACCCTGCAGACAGTGGAAGGAAAGAAGTCCTTCCAGCTTTGAAGAAAACATCAGCAAGGTTCCCAACCAAAGCTTCTAAGAGATTCATTTTTTTTCATGAAGTTTTCCTTAGAGGCACATAGAACAATCTTGTTACTGTGCTTAGGTTTGGGAGGTTGCAAAATATTTGGGTGACACTTGATACAAAAGAAGGAACAGATATTTGGGTCACATTTCATAAGTTTCAGCCCATGGGCACCCAGCTCCACTGCTGTGGACCCAAGGAAAGGCAGATAAATCATGGAGGAATGAACAGCATATATGACTCGCCACATGACAACACAGAAACAGAGAGAGAATGAGCGGGTGGGGTCAAGGACGAGTGTGCCTTCACAGGGACACCTCCAGTGCCATGCTTCTTTCAGCTAGACCCCACTTCTCACCTTCTGTCAGCTCTCAATTACAGCATCCCATGATCCCATCACAGTCTCAGTCCATTGACTAAGCCACAGCCTTCATAAGCTTTTCACTCCCCAGAAGTCTGTCAGCTAGCAACCACGCTCTGTAACCATGAGATGGCATTAAGCCATTACACAGAGCCAGGAGACGCTGCTGTTGATTGAATGGAAATGAGGGAAAGGAACGAACACACACACACACACACACACACACACACACACACACACACACACACACACACACACAAACACTGCCTAAAGAGAGGTTGAAGGAAAGCCATGGGTTGACAACTCAACAGTACCGTTTCTCCACATCAACGCTGAGTTTTAAAGATGAGAGCAGAACTTAAAAGAATTTGTACCTGTGAATTAGAGACAAGCATTTTTGGTTTTGGAAAGATCCTCAGCAGATGATGAAGAGGTTGAGAGCGAGTTATTTTCTGGAAGACTGCTCCAGTTTACCTCCAAAACAGAGCAATGTCTTCTCCAACATGCCAAGTCTTCGGCAGAAAAAGAGAATGCTGAGGAAGGGTCTGAAATATTGGAGAAGGGAGTAAGCGGGCTGTCTATGCAGGCCAACTGCAGGATTTACGGCCAGTGGGATGTTATAACCAGACAGATTCTCCTTCAGCAGAAGCTGAAGGGGGTAAAGAAAGCAAGAGAAACATAGAGAAAAGAAAGAAAGGAAATATGTTAATAAAGAGGTAAACATTTTAAAAGTCAATTACAGATCTGATCCTGAGAAAGCCATTCTGAACAATTGGAGTACACTGGCACAGGGTAAAGTCAAACAACTTCTAGGTCTTTCTAGAGACCTACAAAACAAAAAGTGGCACCAGAGTTCATGTCAGAGGCAGTCCCCGCTCTCCCCACAAATGTGGAGAATGAGCGGTCCATTGACGGTATCTAAACAGGGGGTCTAGGTTTACTTGATGCATTGTCCTTTGTTGACACAACAGTTTGTGCACGCCCTCATGGGTTGAGATCTGCCTGCCTTGATGGTCTCTTTGTGGGGCTCCTGACCCTTCTGGTCCTTTCCATCCCTCCATTCTTCCATACCACTCTCACCTGGAGTCCAATAGTCAGTTCCAGCATCTGTCACAATCCCCCCTGTGTAGAGACTCTCAGAGGACATCTATGTTGGGCTAATATTCACTTATAAGTGAGTATATACCAAGTGTGTCTTTCTGGGTCTGGGTTACCTCACTCAGGGTGGTCATTTCTATTTCCACCAATTTGCCTGCAAATTTCAAGATTTCCTTATTTTTAATAGCTGAGTAATATTCCATAGCATAAAATGTGCCACAGTTTCTTTATCCATTCTTCTGTTGAGAGACATCAAGGTTGTTTTCAGATTCTGGCTATTATGAATAAGGCTGCTATGAACATAGTGGAGCAAATGTCCTTTTTGTGTAGTGGAGCATCTTTTGGGTATATGCCCAGGAGTGGTATAGCTGGGTCTTTAGGTAGCACTAGTCCAAATTTCCTGAGAAAGTACCAGATAGATTTCCAAAGTGCTTGTACAAGTTTGCACTCGCACCAGGAATGAAGGAGTGTTCCCCTTTCTTCACATCCTCGCCAGGATGCGCTGCAAGTTAAGATTTTGATCTTAGCCATTCTGGTGGGTGTAAAGCTGGACTCTCAGAGTCATTTTGATTAGCATTTCCCTGATGACTAAGGATGTTGAGCATTTCTTTAAGTGCTTCTAGCTATTTGATATTTCTCTATGAGAATTCTCTGCTTAGATCTGAACCCATTTCTTAATTGGATATTTGGTTTGGTGGTGTTTAATTTCCTGAGTTCTTTATATATTTTAGATAATAGCCCTTTGTCAGATGCAGGGTTGGTGAAGATCTTCTCCCAGTTGGTAGGGAGGGTGGGAATGGGTAGATACAAGTGAAGGGATAACAATTGAGATGTAATCTGAATAAACTATAACAAAAGAGGAAAAAGTACAAAGGGCCTGGTCCAATGTGCATAAAAACTTGAAAGCATTCTTTTTTAATTCAACATTAGCCACTGGGCCACCTCTTAAACAAATGAAATCTGAAAATGTCCACAACAAGCCGTCCCAGATGGTGCATCTTCCAGCTTAAATGCTTGGGGCGTTCTCTGTGTTCCCACAGTACAGCGTATCACAATCCCCAAATAAGTGGTAGAGTTAATTCAAATCAAATAGGAGGCGCCACCCCCTTTTTTCCAATCTTACAAATAAACAAAGCCTAAAAGTAAGCAGAAATTACAAACACCATCAGAGGAATATGCTATTAGAGTCACTTTCACAGGCTCGAAACAAACAAACAGGTCCTTGCTCACCTGTGCTTGGGTAATTTATGAGGCTATATGCGTGCTTCACATCACCCCAAGACAATCTAATATCTGTGTTAAACGCAACGCGTGTAGTTGTGACATAAGCATTGGCAACTACCCAGAATTCACATCTCACTGTTATTCACGAGAAGATCAAGTTGCCAAAGTCTGTAATCCTCAAGAACGAAAACAATCGGCGGCAGCGGTGACAATGTTGAAATATATCTTCCTGTTGATAGTAAGCCTCGCCTGGACATCAGTATCGAAGTGGCTCAGTTATGGGTCAAGAATCAGGAGTTAGTTTCAAAGCCTTTGCAAAAATGATTGCATGGCGGCTCCTTCCACTCATCTCTGGTCACTTTCCTCCCCCAGCTCAGTGCTCTACATGTGGCTACTTCTCGTCACCTTGTGTCCTCGGCTTGTCAGCAGCTTTCAGCAAAAGGCCCTTCCTCTGCCACTTACACTTAGTGTGCATCTAAAGAAGTTCAAAAAGTCACTGAATGCTAGGCTGCTTAAATATGTTTGATCTTGAATAGGAGCTGTAGCTGGTGGCTTACTCTCTCCTGACCTACAGGTCCTACTCCTCGGCCTCTTTAAAACCAGGGGACACATCGATGGAAACTATAGCTTCATTCAAGTGATATTAGCATGACCCCTCTTCCTTGTCTTTATTGAAAATAGATTGTTCTCATTCAATATGATCTGATTATGGTTTTCTTTTTCTCTACCCCTCCCTGCTCCCCCCCCCCCTGCTCCCTTCCCTGCTCCCCTCCCTGCTACCCCTCCCTGCTACCCCTCCCTGCTCCCCTCCCTGCTCCCCTCCCTGCTCCCCCCATGCTACCCTCCCTGCTCCCCTCCCTGCTCCCACCCCCCTGCTCCCCTCCCTGCTCACCCTCCTCCCCCTCCCTGCTCCCCCTCCCTGTTCCCCCTCCCTGCTCCGCTCCCTGCTCCCCTCCCTGCCCCCCCACTCCCCTCCCTGCTCCCCCCTTGCTCCCCTCCCTGCTCCTCCCCACCTCTATTCCTATATGGATCTATCCCCTTTCTGTATACGAATAAAATATAATAAGATAAAACAAAAACAAATTAAAGCAGGAAAAAACCAAAAGAAGGAAGCGAGCTCAAGAAACAGACATAGACACAGAGATGCACACGTTTGCGCACTCAGGGATCCCATAAAAATGCAAAACTGGAAGCCATAATGTATACCCAGAATTTATAGAGTTAAATAAAAGTTAATATAAGTTAAAAATTAAAATTGAAATAAGATTTTTCTTTAAAAACAAAAAAGTCCTGGTATGACATTATGACACAAGAAGCCTCCAAGGATACAGTTGAGCTCGTGTGCTGCTGGCTGTTTTCTGCTGAGCACAGGGCCTACACTCCAGAGTAGTTTGTTTCCCCAATGAGACTCCTTAGGATAGTCATTCTCAGCCTTCCTTTAATACAGTTCCTCACTACTGTGGTGACACTCCAACCATAAAATTCTTTTTTGTTGCTACATCATAACTGTAATTTTGCTATTGTTAAGAATCATTATGTACATATCTGATATACGGGGTATCTGATATGCAACCTCCATGGGGTTGTGGTCCACACATTGACCACTTCTTTCCTAGGAAAAGACTACTTTTTCATTTGCAAGTGTTTATCAGCTGGAGATATGTTCTGGGTTAGGGAGTATGTCTACTTCTACTTTGTGTAGATTTGTGCAGGCTCTGTGTATGTTGCCTCAATCTCTGTTAGTTCATATGTGCATCTATCCTGTTGTGTTTAAAAGGCTTTGCTTCATTAGTGTCTTCCATCCCTTCCGGATCTTACATGCTTCTGCCTCCTCTTCCGCAGTGTTCCCCGAGCCCTGAGGGGGAAATTTTGGTGGAGGCATCCCTTTAAAGGCTAAATGGTTCAAAGTTTCTTATTCTCTGCATATTGCCTGGCTGTGGGTCTCTATACATGTTCCCATCTGCTGCAGGAAGAAGCTTCTCTGATGATGTCTGAGCAGGAAACTGATCTATGAGCATAGTAAAATAGCACTAGAAGTTATTTTATTACTATGTTCCTTTTGTAGAACTGTAGTATTTGGTTTCCCACTTGGTCCCTGGGCCATGTGATTCACATAAGTAGCACCAGATAAGGGTTCCATCTCAGGGAATGGGCTTTAAATCAAATCAGGTATCGGTTGGTCCTTCCCACAAGCTTTGTACCACTATTGCACTAGGGTATTTTACTGGCAGGACACCATTGTAGATCAGGTTTTGTAGCTGGGTTGTTCACAATTCTCCTTTTGTAGTGTGTAGAATACCTTCCTGTAACAGAGATGCTAGCACATAGGAGTGAAGGCCCTATGTAGGCACCATAAGCTGTATAAATGCCATCTGCCGAAGTAGGACTTTGCTATCCATTTGTGGAGAGCAACCTATTGTCAGCAACAGCCTAGGTTAAACAGGAATTCCCATGGGACCCTTTTGGCCAACAACTCACTTCTGAGGTCTGAAGCTTCATTTGACGATGAGCGGTGTCTAGTCAGGGCTCTGTCTCCCTTATGATTTATTTAGATTTAAATTTCATTTAGGTTGACTTCACATACATATATATTTTGGGAAGCTTCTACTGTGTTTGGTTTCCAAACAACCCCTCAAATGGCCGTTAATTTTAGCGGTCTCTCGTCCCATATTCCCTTTCTCATTTCTCTGTCCGTTCTCTTTCTCCACTTTCTCCTCCCATTCCAGTTCCCACCCCATTCATTCATAAAGATGCTATTTCCCCTTCCTAGGAGGCCTGCAGCTCCTCTCAGTCCCTTACTTCACATCTTTCCTCTGTTCTATGTATTACGGATTACTTATCTTTGACTTAACAGCTAACATCCACATACAAGTGAATAAATACCATATTCGGGTTCAGGTTACCTCATTCAGGATGATATTCTTCTAGTTTCATCCACTTATCTATGAGTTTCCTAATTTTACTTTTTTTTTAAACAGTGGAGTAATATTCCATTGTGTTAATATACCATATTTTATGTATGTATTCATCAGTTGACGGACATTATGTTGTTTCAAAGTTTTGGCTACTATTGATAGAGCAGTGATGGATGTGACTGAGTGTCTGTGTGGTAGGATGAAGCCTCCTTTGGGGAGGGCCCAAGAGTGGGACAGCTGGGTCTTGAAATAGATCAATTCCCAGCTTCCTAAGGAAAGGCCACACTGATTTCCATTGTGGCTATACAATTTGACACACCCACCAGTAAGAGATGAGTGTTCCTCTTATTCCACATCCTCGCCAGCATGAACTGTCACGTGTTTTATCGATCTTAGCCATTCTGACAGTTGTAAGATAAAACCTCAAGGTACTTTTGATTTGCATTTCCCTGGTGACTAGGGGTGCTGAACATTTCTTCAGTGCTTCTCGGCCATTTGAGTGTTGTAGGTTGTTTGTTTTCTTGACATCTAGGGTTTTTTTTATTTCTTTGTATATTTTGAAGATTAGCCCTCTATTGAATGTGTACTTGGTAAAACTTTTTCCCATTCTGTAGGCTGCTGCTTTGTCTGAATGACATTGTCCTTTGCCTCACAGAAGCTTTTCAGTTTCATGTGGTCCCATTTATTATTGCTATCTTTGCACCCATGCTAATGTTCTGTTCAGAAAGTTGTCTCCGGCCCCAATGAGTTCAAGGCTACTCCCCACTTTCTCTATTAGATTCATTGTATCTGGTCTTACATTCCAGTCCTTCGCTCATTTGGAGCTGCGTTTTATGCAGGTTGATAAGTAAGCATCTATTTGGACTCACCTACATGCAGCCATGCAGTTTGACCAGCACTATTTGTTGAGGACCCTGTCTTTTTTTTTTTTTTTTTTTTCCTAGCAACACTACCTTAAAGAAAAGCCTTCCTCGTTTTCAAAAAGGGGAAAGAAAGTTTTGCTGTGCTAAGTGGCAGAGTTCTGTCCTGGGACATATTCATTGTCTGGTAGGTCTTTAGAATTGCTTTAGGCCCCACCTCCTCTGTTCCAGTTTAACCCACATTAATTTTGCATGTGAAAAAAAAAAACAGTGACTGGTTAAGGGAGAATTTTCAGGCAACTCTAGAATTTAACACAGCAAGCAGGGGCTGGTAAGTTAGACAAAAGGGGAAGCTAGAGGGAGTGGGCTTTGTTGCTTATATGCTTGGACCTTGGAGGAAAGGGTATTGCTCCCAGTGAAGCATGGCTCATTTTTATTCTTTCTTATTTATTATCAGAATAGACTTTGTTTGTTTGTTTTTTGTCCTGCCATAGTTTGAATGCTTAAGACCCTCTAAAAATGATGCTGCAACTTAATTCTCATGGTGACAATATTAAGAAATGACTAGCTATAAGAGAGAAGCCCTGTGGATATGTGGGTCCCTTATAAAGAATGTGGGAGACTTGCTCTGCCCTCTGATCTCTTCTGGGAGGGAACAATCCTTTTCTTCTAAAGGATGTGGGAGCATGGGCTCACCTTGAAAACATAAACTGAACCTTGGTTTGGCACGGGTTTGCTAAATCCTTAGTCATAGATATCGTAGCTTCCAGAACTGTGAGAAACAAACTGCCATTACCTATACATTGCAAGCCTGTGGCATTTTGTTATAGAAGCAAGAATGCGCTATGTCAAGACTTATCTCGAAAAGGAAAGATCTTCTCTTATAAACATGGCCACGCTGCTTTGCACGTCATATTACCCTCCATTTTCAAGAGTGAAAGATACTTTTTTGGAAGCATACAATGATTTTAGAGAGTTTTAGAAAATCTGGTGCCCAAACTAAGTGCAATTAAAAGAATATAAGAATGTGATTTATATTGCTTCTTGATAGTAATATGGAAAATATTCTTTTTAAGCTCCAATGTGCATATGCCCTTAAACTTATCTCAACATTTATTAAAGATCAGTGCCCGGTTATTGTGATCTTTTAAAAGTATTGATTTTTAAGTTAGACATGTGTTACAATTAAAGCACTTTCTCTGTTTCCATTTGAGAAGAATTCATATCCCATGTTACAGGATTCCATATTTCTTAATCAACCCAAAATTGCTCACTGGCTTTACACTATGTAAGAATGAGAGTATGTTTCTTGGTACATAGCCGTCCAAACTCCTGAACACATTTTCTAATCAAATCCTCATGTTTTCCTCATAGATTTTCTTTATATCTGGGTGGGGACAATCTCCCCAAAGTTCAAGTCTGAGGTCATAGGCCTCTGTTTAAACCACAGGGACTGAGGGTCTGGCAAGAGAAAGGGCGGTAAACGAAGTGAGCCTCAGGCACTTAGAGAGTTGGGGCTGCCTTCTTGCCCCCACAAATTCTGCATTACATCTGGTACTACAGGGAGCTTTAGAAAGAATGAACAATGTTAGTCCCCATATATACATCAGCTGCTGAGAATTTGCCATGATTCTTGGTTGAGAATGAAAACATGGATCCACAAGTCTGTATAACTAATAGTAAAATTGGTTTTCCCAGGGGTTGGCAAAAAGAACTCTGTAATTGGGAACATTTCAAGGGTGTATAAGATGAGCATTCAATGCTGGAAAGCATTAAACAGAGGGTTTTACAGTACGTGAAACTCAGCACGGGCTTGCTTTATGCTCCTTCCTCGGGAAAGAAACTGTTACATCACTCTCCCTGGGGACAAATCACCCATTTGGGCAAAACAAACCACATCATGAATAAGGGGCAAGGCCAGCTTCATCAACACAGATGTCTTTTTTGAACTAGTGAAGAGGGGAAAAGCTTTTTACAATAGAAGTAAGCTTTGAGATCTAAGCCATCGAAGGGTCGTTCCTCAACGTGTTTCTTGCACAGACTGAACAGCGCCGAATCTTTTCATCATAGAAGGGACATCTCCAAATGTATTCTTGATTCTCAAGATGTGGGACACTGAAAGAAAACGGGTGAACCTAGTGTCCTTCCCCGAGTCTAGGCAGGTGATGCTATCGGAGCCGTTTGCAAGAAGGTGTGAGCCAGCCTCCCAACAAGAATGGTCCACAGCAGAGACCTCAGCCTCACACCTGGAACTAATTGGCAAATTCAGTAACTAGGGCAAAGATGAAATACGCCTTGGAATCTATGCAATCACTTCCATTTCTAAGTGCTATCACCCTCTGCCCAGGAAGTAGGGACTCTGAGAAGGTATTCTGGAAAGAAGACTGCCTAAGGGCCCCCCACATCTGCACCAGGAATAGGCTTCAACTTTCAAAGGCCCCAAATGAAATGCACGATGGGATGATCTTTCAGGTTATAACCTCCTGTTTGCTGTAGCTTTAATGACAATTTAGCACATGAAAACAAAACAATACTTCCAAAACCATATACTTGGAGAAAGTTTATACATTTTAAAAGGCTTTATTAGGAAAGCAGATCACTTTAAAGTTACTTAGATTCTTCTCCCATTTATAACACCCTTGAAGTTCTCTTTTGATTTATGCGGGTGAAATGAATGTGATTGTGAACATTATATGTATTTGTGTTTTAAAGCAGCATTTCCTCTCCTCCTACCATGTGCTAGTCTCCCAGTACATAAGGTCAATCTCCCTGGGAGCTCCCACCCTAATGGGTGAGAGAGACTAATAAACAGATTATTACAATGGAGTGCTATAATTACATATTGGCAAAGGGAGATGTGGGGCCCTGTGTGAATACAGAAGGAAGCCAGAGAGGAAGAGGCAAGGGCTGTGCGTTTTGTTGGCCAGCATGGCCTGCCAGGCCCAGCTTCTCTGTCTGTCTGCAACGACCCGGGTTGCGAAGCACCTGAAGGGGTTTGAAGGGTGGAATCTTAGTTCAAGAAAAAACCTCCCAAAGGTGAGAAAACAGACTTAAGTGGGAGCCAGCTAGTTCTCAGCAGCTGGCCATGCAGAAGAAGCTGTGCTGATTCTGGGGGAATGGGACGGCTCTGAGTGCAATAGTGGGATGGATAAGGGGATGGTGAGGAAATAGTTAAAGAAACAGCATGATGGTGGAGATGCATCTCGTGAAATATGATGTGGATATGAGCTGGGACTGAGTCAGAGAAGAACTGCGTCTAGATATATTAAATAGGCAGGACTGAGTGATACTAGACAGTATGGAAAGAGCGTAGGTGAATCCACAGCTGGGCCTCAGCCTATCTAGGGCAGTCTAAAGTCCGTGGCCTTTGGTGGCCTATTCTTAGAGGAAGGCATAGGGTTCATTTATTTTTCACCTATTCATTCGTCCTCCAAATGCATGTTAAGGAAGCCAGGCCCTGTCTGGGGCAGTGGCAATGCCAATGAGCAAAGGAACATTTATGTTTACCTTTTTGGGACTTCATTCCAATGAAGAACCACAAGTCCAGTAAAATATCACACGATGGCATGACAGCCAGAATCGTTAAAAGAGGCCCAAGAGTCATTACAGGTGAATAAATGAACCTACCTTCCTTCCATAGGGCAAATGGGCATACATGCTAGCAGGAATGAGGGTAGGGATGGAGAGCTAAGCAAGAGTTCTGGCCTCAGGTAAGCAGAGATATACAGAAAGTAAAGAGGGGAGGCAGAAGTCTGCCAGAGAGCAGAAGCAAGGTAACGTCCTGCATAGACTGGCCACCCAGATGCAGCCTATCCCTGTGTGTTTCCTGAAAGACCCAATGAAGGGAGTGCCCCAGCAAAACACTACAATTCTCTCTGAGAGAAATTCCCTTTGTTTTTGTTTTTAAATTGAGAATAGATTCTTCTTACATGCAATACATCCCAACCACAGCTCTCCCTTGAAAGACACCCTGTTGTTCCTCTCTCTGTAGGAACCCTGATCTACCGCCCTTTGTGAATTACCCTATTTATGAATCCCTGCCTGATCAAATAAACTCCCAAATTATAGTGTCTCCAAGTTGATTCTTCAACATCCCTTCACAACGTACCTTCACTTCATTAGGTAGCAAAATCCTCAATTATTGCAGGGGACAGGGTTGCTACCACCAAGGACCTAAGGACAGGACAATCAAAAGAGACTCTCTTGCAAGAATCAGTGAGTTGAAAAAGGTGTTTAGGACAATGTAGCACCCTCCCCCAGGATGCAGGTAATACCCATGCCTGCCAATAGGGCTAGTGCTTAAAAGCAAAGAGAGGGTATAGACACTGCCCAGCAAGGTGTCCCTGTCCCTGCCACACACCACCAGTCAGCCTACTTGTGATCAGAAAGCAATGGAGGCCTGTATCTAAGAACTGGTTCCATAAAAGAAGAAATTCTAGAGGGTTGGAAAGGGGCAACAAAGGGAACTCCAAAGGTCTCTAAGTCATGGTAAAATCACTTGAAGGTAAAAGCCTGTGGGAAAGCCAACCATAGGTGTCCACACAGATAATGGCAGCATGAGGAGGCGAGGCACTCCCTGAGGATGCTGAGAACTGACTAGGTAAGCCATAACACAGCAAGGGAGGAAGGCCAGAGCCAGTGAGAGGAGGCCAGATGCTTTAGTGGAAGAGTGAGGCATGGGTAGCAGACGATATGTTCTTTCAAGAAATCAATTGAGGATAGGAGGAAGGGAACTATCTAATCATGGAGTGTGGTGAGTGTTCATACAGTTGCTTTCGCAGGGAATGCATAGAGACAAGTAAATGTGGCAATAGAAGCAGTAAAGGAGGAAATACTGTAGCTAAGGGCCTGGGGACCAAGGGCAGGGTGTGAGCAGAGACACAGGAAAGGAATGGGGTAGGACTCCGGAGGGGTTGCTGATAGAAGGGACACGCAACATTGAATAATGGTTTGCTTTTCCAGTTCTCTTCCCTTTCTTATTATCTTCTTTCCTAAACTCACTGCACGCAGTAGGAAGACCCAGATTTCAGCTTCACAGTATAATTCTTCAAGTGCCTGGCTGGGGAAAGTCTGAAGTGCAAGTGGTTTTGTGTTTAGTTTTTGTTGGTTGTTGTGGTGGTGGTTGTTGCTGTGGTTGTTGTTGTCATCATTGTTGTTTAAACCAGGCATTGAGGCCAAGCCAGTAAGGCTACAGGATAAGCCCATGGATCAGCAGTTGTGTGGCAAGCCACAACAAAGAGGCCAACTATGACATTCAAGTAAGCTTTCGTATCACACTGAAAGGAGATAAATGTCTTCCTTGACTGAAGGAAAACTTAGAGAGAAGTCAAAAGATGGTGCCATTCAAAGAGAGGCAGCCATCTTCATGTTGTGACGGCACTATAATGGTGCCACACTGGTCCACTGTTTGTATGTAATTCTAACGAGTGAAAGAACAGACGTTGGAACCAGCTGGAGTTCAAGTCCTAGCTCTTCAAATCCTTCCCGGTCTATAGTGTGCATAAGTTCCCCTGCCTCTCAAAGGAAGAGAAGTTAGAGCTCACCAGTGTTTGAATGAGCCTCCAGTTAGGTAATCAATTCATGGATAGACCCCGGCACAACGGAAATGTGCTTCCAGGAAGCATTTGTAAGAGGTGAGATCTAACTTGCTTTGGTCATCCAATGACCCTCTCATTACTCTGTTTCTATACTGGGCCATGATGGGACTTTCTATTTAGCAGTCCCAGTAAAAGCTTTGAGAAATTCAATTCAAAGGCATATCAGAGATGTCAGAAACACAACTTCCAGACAATAAACCACGCAAGCCTCGGATGTTGACCATCCCTTTGTTCTTCTTTCCATCATAGGCCTATTGTAGTCATTATATGACAACGTAGGAGGAAAAGCCTGGCAATGCTCTGATCCTTTCATTGTTGCCCCTCAGCTCAATGACCCTACAATCGCATAGCTCAGTGTCAGGGTTTGAAACTGCTTTTAATTTTGTGTTGTACAATAGCGCTATCTCTGCATTAGTCTCTTGTTACTAAGAGATGCTGAGTCAAATAGAACACTATTTTTTTAAAGAAGCCTACTGTCTATCGAAAAGGCAATCTGCTCTCTATTTTAAAAGCAGTCTGCTAGGCTCCTGAATATCTCTGTGAGGCTTCACCCAGTAGGACATGCAGAGACCCACAGCCAAACATTAGACAGAGCTCCGGGAGTCACATGGAAGAGCTGGGAGGAATGACTGAGGAATCCAGAGGGATCAAGGACTCCATTAGAAGACCTGAGTCCATGGGTGCTCACAGAGACTGAGCCACCAACTAGAGAGCACACATGGACTGGTCTTAGGCCCCCTGAACATATATAGCAGATGTACAGCTTGGTCTTCTTGTGGGTCCCCCAGCAACTGGAGCAGGGGGCCCTCTCTGACTCTGAGGCCTGCCTTCAGATCCATTCCCTTACCTGGACTGCCTTGTCTGGCCTCGGTGCAAGAGGATGCACCTAGCCCTGCAGGGACTTAACATTCCCGGGTGGGTACCCATGAAGACAGCCTCTTCTCTGAGGAGAAAGAGAAGAAAGAATGGAGGGATGGGTGGAGAGATACATGAGAGGAGACTTGGAGGAGAGGATGGGGCCTATAATCCAGATGTTAACTGAAATAATAATAATAATAATAATAATAATAATAATAATAATAATAATAGTTTGCCTATTATAGTACAACAAGCCTAGTGACTTATGACAAAAAATTCATTTTATTTTGTATGATTGTGGGATTTATGAGCTCACATGTTTACAGGGTGTCTCTTGGGTGGCTATAGTGAGATGGGAGTAGAATGCTGTAAATGTTAGGTAGGCTGCTACGTGGGAACAGCATGGTTAGATGACAACTGAATGACTGTCTATTTCCTTCCCTGAGAAAGTGTTAGGACGATTTGTAAAACTCAGGAATCTCTTTTATTAGTGGTGGCATTAGCAGCTTTGGGATGGGCATGGTGGGTGAGGGCAGGAGACAGACAAGAACCTGAGATGGTCTTACGGGAGCCAGAGAGCTCCAGAGTAAAGGGCACCGGTTTCACAGATGGAGGCCCCTGTGCCACTTTCTTAGTTCTTCTCAGCCTACCTTCATTTTCCCTATCTCTCAAGAGAAGCCAACGGTGCTTAAGCTGTATGGTATTTGGGAAGGGCAGGGCTAGTGTACTTAGTGCTTGTTAAGAATTTAAGGATAGCAGGAGGCCTCACATCCAATGCTGAGCCCAGACGCAGCCCAACAAATGAGATGACCCAGTATTAAGAAACTTGAGTTCTTGGAGCTCTGATGTGCTGAAGTCAAACATTCCTTGCACTATTTTAAGCTCCAACTAGAAAATGTTTGGGATGAACAAAGTTGTTCCATAGATACTTGTTGTTACCTGCGTAAGTGTCTTTGTAGGGTGTCCCTGAAAGAAAACCATGGCCATGGCTTAAGCTGATGACTTGTTGGTTTTTATTACAGTGGTTAAAACACCTTTCTATTCTGCGAGCCTGGCTCTGGGGAAAGCAGAGCTCAGATCACAACATGCTTTAAGTGGGTGTGTGCCGGAAATGCCCACTGCTAGTCCTTTGTACATAGCACCTCTCCCATAAACCGTCAGATCTCCTGGTGACAGCTAAATACGTGCTTTAGATGTGTGTTAACATTCAGGCATGCCAGGCAGGCTCAGATTTCATCTTGCTGAATCACCTTCTGCGTGGGTCCTGGAGAGTAGGGCAATAACCCCAGCTCCGATTAAGTTGCTATCAGGGAGAATTATAACAGAAGAGTCTGGCTGAGGAAATGGTCGCAGGATTTAAGGGCACTGCAGCATTCTTACTGCTTGAGTGCTTTAAAAAAATAGAAGAGGGCATTTTTTTTCTGCCTTAAAACAGTTTGTGGGGCATTAAAACCCAACTTTACAAGCTAGCTGAAAATGGACCAGCAAGAACAATTTATACTTCCATCAATATTGATGCTTGAACAAGGCTTCTGCTCAAGAGGCAGTTAAGCATCCAGAGCTAATTTGAGTCCCCAAGAAGATTTTAAATTCATGATGCCTCCATGTTGGGGTGGGCACAGAGCCAAATCTAACTGCTCTTGACTTACTTTGGAAGATGATCGTTTTCTACCACAAATAAACAACTGATGGAAAATAACGGGCCAGGGGTGGGGAGGACCTGACTAGGTAATTTGTTATTAACACAGATCAAAGGCTAAATTTTGGAGTGGTCAAGTTTCTCACCGTCTTCCCTGGTCAAATGTGAAGTTTGGTGAGGAGTAAGAAGATGGGTGAGAACAGCTTTGATCTCTTTAGCACACAAGGCCAACCCACACTCTCACATGGATGGTCTGTTTGTTCCTTTTGTCTGTTGTTTTAAAACAAAAATCTCAGTCATCAAATTTTACCAAGAAAGATTTAGGATGCAGATGCAGGGGTGAAAGCCTACTAGGTCAGAGAGGCAGAGAAAACACACAGATGACCTTCCTACTCAGCTCACATCCCTGAAGGAAGAAGCTCATTCTCCTGCCTTAGACTCTTCAATTCAATGTTTCTCCTTCCTACTTTCTGTGCATCTCTCTATTCATCCTCCAGACTTTGTCTCTCTCTCTCTCTCTGTGGATTTTTGCCATGTTGACTTCCTGTTAATCCAGTTGCTTGCTCAGCCTCTTGACCTAGGGTTAACCTTATTTCATCCTGTTTACAGGAAGCTCTTGGATTAAAGTTTTCTGCTAGGGCTGAGCCACACCACGAATTCTTATTTACAGTTAACAGAAAGCTCTAGGATCAAAGACTGAGCCATACCATTAGAAACAGGTTTTTACAGTTCACAATTTCGGGGTTCACAATGGGATCAAATATCTGGCAACATTTACCTCTAAGGGAATTTTTTTTTTCAAAAATCTTCTGCCAATATTGGATTTTGAGGTCAAGGAATAAAATCATTATCAAACTTAAGCAGAAATGGACACAGAGGCAATCACGAGATAGAATTAGATAAATTGAATACAAGTTACATAACAAATATTTCTTGAAGCTCTCAGTACATTTATAGCTATGATTTCAAAGTCAGTTTGGCTTAATAATAGAGATTTTTAAAATGTGATATCCCAATGAAAATATCCAAATAACAGAGCCAAACATGAGCTAAAGAAGTTTAGGTGGCATTAATGAGAAAATTGAAGATGGTACTACATTCCAGTGTGCCCTGAGTTCCAAATGCCACATTTGAAGAGGAGGAAATTATAATCTGGGACATTCACAAAGCAGAGAGAGCAGAGTAGGAGAAAGATGTAAACATGGAACACAGATAAGGTTCAAGAGTAGAAACGTCTTAGTTGGAAAAGAGGGACCAAGAGGCAAAGAAATATGTTGCCTTTTTAATTTAAGTGATCATATTTTTAAGTAGTTTTCATGATTGTGCCAGGACTAGGGATAAGGTGCATGAGCCACTCAGGTATGAATGAGAACTTCAGTGGCAGTGAGTCCCCTGCCACAGTCAAGCTGTAAGGTCCTTCACTGATGGGACAGTAGAGAGATGGAAGTGAGGAAGAGGTGGAAAGTGAGGCAGGGTTGTACGATGGTTGCAGTAAAAATTAAGTTAAACGAGTGAAGCTATTTCTGGTTCTTGAATGGTTATTTTATATGACCCTGAACATTTATCTTCTGAGCTTCAATTGCTTCATTAGGAAATGGAGGTACAGTGTCTGTCTGATAATGTCTAGATAGATACATTCACTAATGAGCAAAGATCTAGTTTTGCTTAACTAGTAGCACCTGCTCTTATCTTTCATCAGTGTTAGGGGCTTCGTTGCTTTGATTGTCAAACAGAAACTTTCCAAAATAAACTTTTTTCTGTTTCAGGAAACTTGGGCTACAATACTTCATGCCTAGGCACAGCATGTGGCCAGCTCATCACCTTGGTATATGTGATGGGAGCCAGTCTGGAAAGGAGCATCAGGAAAGAGCAGTAAGTGGAGAAGAGAGGAAGAGAACTGACCCTGGCCCCATGGACCCCAGAAACACAGGCCAGGGATTCATGGGGAGATTACTGTGTTCTGGCTTTCATATGAGGACTGTTTTTGTTTGGTTTTCATAGACTAAAATATCCACCGGATGCATGGCAGTCTTCCTGAAAGTTGATGCTGATGTTGACATTATTCCATGACAGACAAGTAAGAAATGTGGTGTTTGTTAAAGTGTGTTTATAGGCATGCCAGCTACATCCTGGACATACATATGGCAACACCCTTCTCACCCAAGTAGAGTTGCCTCCAGCTCAAACTTGTATCTATGTTCACAAAGAAACAACCTACGCATAGAGACATCTAAAAGCGCTTTCTTGCCTACATGTCTTCCAACTTAATCATCCCCAAGTTTCTACTGAAATAAACACAAAAGTACAACTTTTCCCCCAGGAAAAGAATGTTTACATGGGGACCAGATGGGCAGATAGTCTCATCTCAGCTAGTTTAGTACTTTCTTTAGTTCAACTTTAGATCAAGCCATGACCAGGAACTACACTTTCATAAATTCTTGCCGGTAACACATGTATACACACAAGTGTGTATTCACACACACACACACACACACACACACACACACACACAAATACTACTCTGTATATAGTGACTTTCAAAGAGCTTTCTTCAATGCAATTTAATGCCATACAAACTCATATTAGTTACACAATTCAATAATTTCTACTAAATGTATAGGAATGTATTTGAAATTATCGCCACATGTTGTCAAAGCCTCCTCTGCACCTGTCTGTTCAGTATATTCTTTATTCGCACATTACCACAAACATGAGTGTACATTCTTTTTATAAATTTACTTCCTTGAACATGGTATATAAATTATAGCATACAATATATGATATTTCTCCTAATTTTAAATAAGAAAGTAGTACTTTGGCCAAAAACACATGATGCCACCTGTAGATTTTTCATAGGACCCCTTTATTAAATTGAAGAAATTATTTTCTGTTTTAGTTTATTAGGAGGCTGCTTCCATAATGAATATTATATTTTGTAAAATGAGTTTTATACATTCATTAATATGGCCATGTGTTTTTGGTTTTGTTTATAGTATCATGTTAATATGGCATTCATTGCATTGACTAATTTGTAGACACTAAGCAAACCTTATTACTGGGGAAAATCCTACTTTGACAGAGTACACAATTCTAAACATTGTTGTGCTATTATCTTTGAGAGTGTGAACCTAGTTTAATGAGGAGTATTGATCTTCAGTTTTCTTGTGGTAACTGTCTGTTTTAAGTTTGGGAGTACTATTTGCTTCATGGAAGGCAGCGTGTTATTTCCATGTTGTATGGAAGACTGTGTGTTAGCTTTTCTTTCTTTGACCACACACTTAAGAGAACAACCCAGGAGGAAGGATGTCTTTGGTGTGGAGTTTCTGATGTTTCAGTCCAAACGTAATTCAATCCCTTGCTCTGGGGCTGAGATGAGGCCAAACATCACTGCAGGAGGATCATGAAACAGAAATTGGCCATGGGAGACAGATCATGACCAGAGATCAAGGCTCAGATGTACTCTTCACAGGTACACAACTAGTCACCTTCCTCCCCCAACCAGGACCCAACATCTCCAAAAAGAGTACCATGGCAGGAGACCATGGCTTCAACACAGGAGCTTGTGGGAGATATTTCATGAGAGCAACTTGGTGGGTTTTGAAAACTCTGCTTGTCCATGAGGGGATATTTATCAGTACTAAGCAAATCTTTTACTTGTTATTGTTCTATCCAGATTTTCTGTCTCTTCTGACCCTTTCTATGTTATCTAAATTGTCAGATTGGTTAGTGTCAGTCTGTCTACAGTATCATCATATCCTCTTCTTCTATGAAGGACTGTTGGCTATGTTTTTCTTACATTCCTGATTTGGATAGCTATATCTTCTATCTTCTTTTTATTTTAAGTCAGAGAACATGTTTCTCATCTTCAACACTGTTGATACTTAGGTACAATCAGTTTTTATAAAAGGTGGTCCCATATGAGAGTGTGCTTAGCAACCTCCTTGGGCTCTACCATAGTATACATCAGTAGTAAGTTATAAACTATGAAGATTCATTTGGTTTACAAACATTCTTGCTGCATCAAAGCACAGTAAGGGTAACCTGTGGCATAAGAGCACAGAAGAAACAAGAGAAGGAGGCCAAGCCTCTTCCATCAATTATCTATATCCATGTTACTGATTTTAATAATTGATGTGACTCCCTCCTAGGACCCACTCACCTTCAGAAGTCCCTAGTTCATGGTGCTGCCACACTGGATATTAAGTTTTCAACACATGAACATTAAGGGAACATTCAGACCATTGATTTTTTTTTTCAAAGAATTGATTTCTTTTTTTCATTGATTTTATCTATTTTTTTAAATTTTATGAGAATCAGTTCTAATTCTTAAGATTTCCTATCCCTTGCTTTCTTTAGGTCAAACACACCTACCCAATACTTTCTTTTCTTTTATTTTCTTTTTTAATATTCTGAGAACATCTTATTTTATTTACATTTTTATTGAATATTTTTACATATACATTTATATTATTACACATATATACAATAAACTACCTAAGCAAGAAGAACCACAAAACAATCAGGAATTATATATATGTTACATTCGTAGTGTTTTTGGCTATTTGTATTTGGCAATCTTGAAGAAAACCTCTTTCCTATCTTGGTAAGTCTAAAATTCTTAATATAAATCAATATCTATCATATCTCATCATTAGCAACTTAAAAAAACTATCTAGACCTAAAAACATCTTAACCCCTAAACAAGTAAGCTTAATTGTAAAACTAAACTATCTGGTGGTCTTCAACCCCATCAGAGACTTGAGAAGGAATAAAATTAATTACCTAAGTATACAGGGAGTACAAGTTAGTAGCTTGCCAAATAAGATAGTAGAGACAGTTTGCTGCCTAACAGTCACCAGAATTCTCTAAAATGTTGGAGCATCATCTTCAGCCTTCTGGCCCAATAGATCTCACAGACATATTTGTGAGGTAAGAACTACTGAGGACTTCCTTAACCTGTGTTGGCAGAGTTTGGCCTTCAACTCTGCCTGCATTCAAGCTTGCCCATTTTTAGGCAAAATTCTGTCTGTGGTAGAAGCGACGACATTTTGTCCAGTGGCTTGTTTGCCTCATTTGAAGCCATCTCCATAAGGAGGTTCAAAGATGCTCATCATCTTTGAGGTAGGCTGGGTGTTGCCAAAGTTAACCTGTCTCATTGTAAATGTATCTTTGAAATTATAAAAACATTTAAGTTCCATATTCTGTATGTCTCTGAGGTTTTGAAGACCTTACCTAAATATTTTACCTTACCTTTCTATAGAATCATAGCTACCCGTTACACATAGGATGTATATTCTTGTGATAAAAATAGACTAGTAATTGATATAACCATGATTTGATCAACTAACCATTAACTTATATAACTTACTTAAAAACAGTGGTTAGGTGCTACGAAGTAGGTAGCAATGCCTTAACTGTATACATGTTGTTAGGCCCAAGGACCTCTTTCCATCTTTGTCAAGGGGAATGCTAACTTTCTCACCTTTCCCTCTGACATTTTCTTAAAATGTAAAGTAGAGCATTGATTTGGGGGTAGACAGGATGATTCTAACATAAGTTGTATTTTAGACATTTGGATTTTGGAGGTTGTTTCCTTTGGTGTGTAAGGCTCCTTAAAATGTGGTGCTGGCCCTGAACTTGGCTTTGTATGTGCCAGGGAGCTGGATGCTCTACAACCATATTACATTATGACACTGGCACTTGAATTTTAGGAAACCTACCATCATGTCAGAAGATTATTTCCCAGAAAATAAAAATGAGGACCACAGATCTCCAGTAACCTCGCCACTATAAGCATGTGACAAAAAAGTGAGATGCCAATCTAGAGCAGGATGACCCTCAAAGACTGTTTTTCCTGCTCTCAGCATTCCTTATTTGTCCACATAATTCTGTATTCAGATCTGAAGCCTACTAAGCCTTCCCCATCACCCTTAGCATAGCAATTCCAGTTGCCTTTGTTCAGCTCATATTTAAGCAGTCAGGCGCATGAGATTTATGGGTGCAGCTCCTGAAATTCCCAGGAGACACAGTTTCATGGCAAACTCCTTGATCCTCTGACTCTTATCATCTTTCTGCCCTCTCTTCCGAAACAATCCTTGAGCCACAGGTTCCAGAGTTGTGTTTTAGATTTATTCATTGGGACTGGGCCCTATAACTCTCCGTTTTGATTGGTTGTGGGTTTCTGTAATGCTCTGCATCCCTTACAAAGAAAGGCGAGGACTCCATTTACATGTGGGTATGAGGACAAATACTTACAAGGTACTTAGGGATTGTGCTGGTTTAACATAGCCCTACTTGTAGGTTCTCCTCCAAACTCCATGGCTCACTGGGCCTGGGCAGTTGACTAGGTGTCTAGTGCTAAACATGATTTCCCTCTTGTTGAGTAGTTCTTAGGTTCAACTAGAAACCTGTTGGTTACTCCTTGTTATGAATTCCACTACTGCATCCTTAGGGCTGTTGTGCCATGTCCTTGTTCTGCAGCGTAGGCATCATACGTTGGTAGGACTTGCTTTCCAACAACTCTATCTCAGGTGCCTCTAGGCCCTGCATCTGAAATGCATGGTGTCTTTAGCAAAAGCGCCTTACCTTCCACATCCTAGAGGCAACCAAGGGCAATGATACTAGCCTGTAATATTTAGGAAGCCTCTTGGACAACTGTGATGACCTTTACATGGGAATTCATTCCAGAGATCAAGTTCAGGACACCAGACCTGCACAGCAGAGGCTTTTACACATTGAACAATCTCACCAGTCTCTTCGATTTCTTTAACTTGTGTCTTTATCTACTGCATTAGCTAGAGTTGCTATTGCTGTAATGAAACACTGTGACTAAAGAAAGTTGGGAAGAAAAGAAAAGAGTTTATTCAGTGTATTCTTTCACATCATGTTCATCATCAAAAGACATCAGGACAGGCACTCAGACAGGACAGGAACCTGGAGTCAGGAGCTGATGCAGAGACCATGGAGAGGTGCTGTTTACTGGCTTGCTCAGCCTGCTTTCTTATAGAAGCTAGGACCACCACCCACAATGGGCTTGTCACTCCTACATCAATCATCAATTTAAAAAATGCCCTACAGATGATCAGTGCCTTATTTAGCCATCATCAGAGAAGTTTCCTCCCTCAGCAGATGGAAAACAATACAGAGACCCAGATCCAGGCATTATGCAGAGAGTGAAAGACCTTGGAATGCTCAGTCCTAAATGGCATATCTTTAAATGGATATTTAAAATAATAAATAATAGTGCAATTATTATTTATATAAATAAAAATAGAGTAGCTAAATGGAAATAGAAAGTTGTACTGCAACTACAGTACCAGAAATAAAGAGAGCCAAGCAAAATGTCCAGTTCATGAGAAACCATAAAAGTGTAAAGGTGAATTTGCTGGATAGCATAAATTAAGTACACTAAAGCAACTTTCCACAAAGCTAGCTTGCTTCCTTCCAGCCTTTAAAAATGTAAAGCCTTGGTTTTGATTGCTGAATATTATTCCATTGTGTAAATGTACCACAGTTTCTTTAACCATTCTTCAGTTGAGGGACATCTAGATTGTTTCCCGGTTCTGGCTATTACAAGAAATTATGGTACATTTACACAATGGAATAATATTCAGCTATCAAAATGAGGAAAATTTGACATTTGCAGGCAAATGGATGAAACTAGAAAAGATCATCCTGAGTTAGGTAACCCAGACCCAGAAAGACATGCATGGTATGTACTCTCTTATCAGTGGATATTAGCCCAACACAGATGTCCTCTGAGAAACTCCACCCAGCGGGGGACTCAGACAGATACTGGATTGGAAGCTGAACTCTGTGCAAGCAAAGCACTGAGAGTTGCATGGAAGAGTTGGATAATGGAATCACCTGGAGGGATCAGGAGCTCCACAGGGAGACTATCAAACCTGGCAGATCTAGATCCAGGGGAGCCTTCACAAACTGATGCACCAAGGGCATTTCAAGTGGCGAAGCTAGACTCCCTGCTCGGATGTAGCCAGAGGACAGCTCATTCTCTACATGGGGGTGCAGGGAGCAGGAACTGCCTCTGGCACAAACTCTGGTAGCCATAATTTGATCACTGCCCCTTGGTGAGGCAGTCTTGCTGGAACACAGAGGAAGGGGAGGCATGCAATCCTGATGAGACCTGATAGTCAGAGGTCAGACGGTGGGGGAATCAATTGGGACAGGTACTGGGACTGAGTGGAGCGCTGAGAGTGGCATGGAAGAAAAGGGGGATAGAAGAAACCAGAGGGTTCAGGAGCCCCACAAGGACACCATCAAGGCTGGCAGATCTGGACCCAGGGGGACCTACACAAACTCTTGCACCAACCAAAGACAATACGTCAAGTAAATCTAGACCCCTGTACAGATACAGCCAATGGACAGCTCATTCTTCACAGTTGTGGGGAGAGCAGGTACTGCCTCTGACATGAACTCTGGTGCCCTGGCTTGATCACTTTCTCTTGGTGGGGAGGCCCAGCTGGCACACAGAGGAAGAGGAAGTGGGCATTCTAAATGAGATCTCATAGGGCTGTGGCCATATGGCGGGGATGAGCTTCCTTTCCATCAGAGGTCTAGGGAAAGGGAATAGGGCAGAAGAAGGAAGGAGGATGGGGACTGGAAGATAAGAGTGAGGGAATAACAATTGGAATATAATGTGAATAAATTATAATAAGCAAAAACTTTTTTTAAAAGCATAAAGCCATTAGTTTCTTAACTAACTAGTAGGGTGGAAATGGGCTATAGGACAGATATAGCCCATGGTTTCCCATCTCGGAGCTAAAATAATACAAATGAGTGGGTCTCTGTTTCTCATTCTTCATGAAAGGAAATGAAGTCATCAAATAACAATAGAAATTTGCAAAAACTAGGGAAATTTGTATAAAAGCTGGATATTTTCAGACTTATGATAGAGCAGTAGTAAAAGAAAAAAATCAGTAAACTTATATAAGATAGATGTTTCCCAAATGAAACCACAATAGTAAAATCAACATTAGTTTGTAGTGATACTGAATGGATGTAGGCCTTTTCTGCTCTTACTTTATGCTGGAATAAAGCATCAGAGAGTATCTTCACAATATATATATATATATATATATATATATATATATATATATATATATATATATATATATATATATATATACATACATACATACTAAAGCCGCAAGGAAACAGCCATGTTTAAAGTCTTGGGAAGATCAGGGATACAAGGTACATACCTAAACACCATATAGGCAATATATAGCAAGCCAAGAGCCAACACCAAAGCAACTCCACTAAAAACAGGGACTAGACAAGGCTGGCCACTTTCTCCGTATCTTTTCAATATAGTACTTGAAGTTCTAGCTAGGACAATAAAACAACAAAAAGAGATCAAGGGGATCCATATTGGAAAGGAAGACATCAAAGTATTGCTATTCACAGATGATATGATAGTATCAGTGACCCCCAAAATTCCACCAGAGAACTCCTACAGCGGATAAACAACTTCAGCAAAGTGGTTGGATACAAAATCAACTCAAAGAAATCAGTAGCGGTTTTGTATACAAATGACAAACAGGTTGAGAAACAAATTAGGGAAACCACACCCTTCACAATAGCCACAAATAATATAAAGTATCTTGGTGTAATTCCAACCAAGGGTGAAATTCAGAGGCATGCAAGTAGCACAATCTAAATATGTTCAGGGTAAATGCTCAGGCTGCTGGGTACATGGCAGCACAACGAGGAAGTTTGGAGGTGGGGAAGAGGGCAATGGCAAATTCATCTTTGGGTTGAATTCCAGGCTGGAGTGTTCAGAAGGTGTCTGGTGGGCAATGAGAATACAATGTTGGTGACAACACTGGATCTCCGCTTGTCTGGGTATTCCAGCCCATGCTAAGCATGAGCTGGTACCAAGGAGAAGCCCCGCCTCTTCTCCCTCATAACTGATGCATTTCTCTTGGTCCTCGTGTCTGAGGAAGACTGAAAAGGAGTTCCAGCCCTCTCCTCTTGGTGGTTCTGTATCAAGGTCTGATCTTTCCTCCTTCTAGGAAGAGAACCCTATTGACCCTTCAGACTAATATGTTTAGTGGTTTACACTACATTCTCCTCATCACAAACATGGAGCTGCATCCATTTGACACTTATTAAACTTTTATATTACATCAGATTCTGAGATAGACCCAGATACGCATTGATGCATAAACAAACTCACAGTGGAAACACAACACAGTTGTAACATGATGCAATCACTAGGGTCACAAGCTGAACTTCAGTGAGATTTGGAGGGTCAGACTGAACCCACACATACAAAAAGTGACAAATGCAAGGGAAGAGGTAGATTTAGGCCAGACTGTGAAGAAGATGTGTGAGTCAGCTAGTCAAAGCAAAGACATAGCCAATGGGAAAGGCCTAAAGGAAAGACAACGTAAAGACCAAAGACCTATGGTGTGAAGAAGCCCGGTGTGCTGATAGTAAGTAGTTGCGAACTATTTGATGTGCTGGTCTGCAATGTACAAGGACAGGAATGTGTGAGGTAAGGCTGGAGGGTAAGTGGTTTGTCTATAGAGAGAGTGCTAAGCCTTGTGTAGATATTAATGTTCTACAAGCAAGAAAAGCCAGTCTCCCATTTGTTCTTGTTCCACTAAAAGTGCATTAACCACTCAAAAATGGAGAGGCACTGATGCCAGAAGCATGATGGGTATTCAGGAAAGGATTCTGCAGGCTAGTGATGATATTTGCAAGTAGGGTAAACAAAGGTATTGTCAAGGGCTGGGATTTCAGGGACAGCCTAGCCAACGGTAGCTGCCACTGGACTCAAGTTGCAGTCCCACTGGGATGCAATGACTAGAGGATTGACACAGAACAGTTCCATGGCTAAGGATGACATAAAAGTTGATAGGGTCTGGACCCTGTGCACTGGCCTAACTACAGTTCTTGCTTGAAATAATTAACTTTCCTGGGTGGACCATGTTAGTTCTACAGGACATGGACATGACCAGGTTCCTGGAAAAGAAGCCACTGTGGTAGGAGCCATGGGGACCACACAAAATCTTTGGGCCCAGAGGGACACATATAAAGGAAAGAGGGTATGACAGCAATGATGGACATAGCTCCTCCAATACACACATACACACACACACACACACACACACACACACACACACACACACGATAGCCATGGAATGATTTCCTATAAAGATACACTGAGCTTTGGGTTCATTTATAGACTCTGTTTTATGACAATTGACGTTGATTTTTTACCACTTCGTGAAGAAAGGAGCCCAGAAACTATTCTGAAACTCTCATAAGCTACCAGATCTCATAGCATTAAGAGGCTACATAGGGTAAAAATTATTACTTTACATATCACTAATACGATAAAATACCACTGTTCCTAAGAGTCAGGGAACTATAAGACATTGAATTGGCATTAATCATGGTGACAAATGTTTCCTGTGCTCCCCCCCCCCCATACCAGGCACTTGCTAAGGAGCATGTGGTAACTACTTTGTGGTTTCTTATACTCATATGACTAATTTATATTAGTGAATTGTGTATGAAAATCACAAGTTTGAGAGCATCTAGGCACCCTCTTCTAGTTCATGCAGCTATTATAGGGCAGGTGGCAGCAGTGTAAACAGTATACAAGACCCAGGCCTTGCTAGTATGACAGGACTTCTCAAGCCCTGTGTGAGCTCTGATAAGCCTTCTTTGTGCTCTAGAACAAGTTGTGAATACATGTGAAAACTTGGAAAGAATGGGCTCTATTCAACTTCTTCATCTTGTTCCTCCCTTCCTGCATCCATATTTTAAAAACTTCTTGTTGCTATCTACAGTTTTTAGGAATACCTTTCCTTCATATACCTTATTCCATTTTACCCCTAAGTGCATTCAAGGAAGGGTCATGATTAATCTTCATTGATAACTTGACTGTATTTGTAACGACCATGACAATAAACCTCTGGATAGCAGGCAGGATAAAGAGCCAGGGGGAACTTGGGGGACCTAATAATAGAGAGTAGACCCTCATCCAGGAATGCAATTGAAGCCTCTTGCCAGCAGAGAAGCTAAAATTGCAGCATAATTAACAACCACATTGGAATTTTTTCTCTCTCTATAAGCCTTTGGTTTTCTAGGATTGTCAGAGAAGCTCAAACCCAGGCTCACCAATTCACACTTATTCACTTCCTGAATGCGCCCCTTCCTCCAGCCTTGTGCTCAAGCCTATATTAAAATATCGTTAATAAAGTCTCTAGCTCTGCTTAATTATACTGGCCAGTACTGAACTTCTCTTCAGCATTAAAGGTAAAAGTCCCAACTTGCCCTCCCTGGCAGTCATAAAAGATGAGGGGACCTCTTTACCTCATGAGGTATTATGCTGTAGAGCTGTGTCTCTCTCCTCATTGTTGACATGTATGTCTGTGAGGATGTTTTCCAGGATGGTTTAATGGAGGAATGGACGATATGAATGTGGGTGGCGCAATCACATGGGCTAGAGTTTGGGGTGGCATAAAAAGAAGTTGAACTGAGCACTGTCCTTCATCTCCCTCTGCATCCAGATGGCAGACACAAAGTAACCAGCTCCCACCTGCTCCTGTCACCATACCTCCTTGGCTACTATGAGCTAAAATAAACCCTTACTCCCTTAGGCTGTGTCTGTCAGCAACAACTAACTAATATTGGTGTCCATCAGTTATAACTTCCTAGTTTGGATTTCAAAAGTTATGGTTGCAATAGGTGCTGGTACAAAGGAGGGTTGTAGAAAGTTCACAGAAAAGGGATGAAGATGTATTTGTCATGAAGACAGGAGGCAACACTCAGGACTGGACTAAGGTTGGGAAAGTTGATGATGCAGCTTAGCTCACAGAAAGGCCCAGAAAGTTTCCTTGAAATGAATTTTAAAGAAAATTTAAAGAAAAAAAATAAAATTCTAAACCTGGCATGTGGGGATTTTTAATACAAACATGAACTCTAGCACCCACATTCTGGATTTTAACCACTATTCTTCACTAAAGAAAATTGAGGTTCTTAGACCCATATTTTAACTGGCTGATGCCAGCAGTAGAGCTGACAACATACAGGGTGACCCTGGAACAATTTGCTGGCCCAGAAGGTAAACATTTGCTAAGATAATGTAGTGACCTGCTAAAGAGAGAGGTGGATGTCAGCTGTAAGCAGGTCAACCTGAGACATGTGAGCCTCTAAGTTTGGATCCTATAGACTCTAACCCCTAGAGTTCAGCAAGAATCTATCAGGCTATACCTACATATGGATATAGATGTAAACCAGGCAAATACAGAAGCATGGACTAAAGAAAAAGTCACCTTTGTACCAAGTATAGTAATAACTGTTGCAGACAGTTATTGCTCCAATCGATGCAGAACTAAGAAGCAAAGTTTTGATGACTGGCAGGATTTTTAGGTAGTCTGGAAGTGTCTTCCATCAGAAGAGATATAATTAGCTATATCCTGTTTTGATGGACTCTAGTCTGTAGCAGAGAAACCCTTAAAGCACTTTCGTGTGACAAGTGGCAAGATCCGAATTGGCCTGTAGACTTGAACAGAATAACAACTGTATGACTACTAATGTCTCAGTCTTGATAACAGTGTGCCCATTCTATAAAGTTATGCTTTCATTTCATGGGTGCATCCTGAAGGCTTGGGTGTAAAGAGGCCTTTGAGCGAGGATAATTGCTGGTCACTGAGAAGAATCAGAAGAATGTTCACATCTTAGGAATCTCAGTTAAAAGCAAATGAGGATTCTTAAATATTTTTGAAACCCTTATATAATTTTGAAAGAATTTCAAACTATATATTTAAACACAAGAAATGAAAAGGTCTCATGGAATAGCTACTTGAAAAAAAATCCATGGTAACCCATACAGGAGGAAAGCTGTAGGTAGAAGGGTTTGTTTTTCTACTTGTGTTCAGTATGGGTCCAGGGTCTCTTTCCCATAGTACATGTCTTATAACTTAATGTTTTTCTAGTGTAATTACATAATAATGCCTATAGCTAGTAACTGCTGGTTCTCTGCATATGCCCACATATGCACTCTGATATAGATAGCCTGTGACACCCCAGGATGGTCTCTGAGCATCTCAGGCCACACCAAAGTACAGAAAGCCCAAGCCCTGGCTCCATTGAAGACTGATTACTTAGCCGATTGTGTCCCCTCTTTGGCTTTGCCAATTGCTAAGAAACTAACCAGATTCACAAAGTTTCAACTGGGTCATTTCACACTGGCTTTTAGTCATGTTTGGTCAGTATCTAACAGAAAAAGCAAACTAGAGTAATGGAATCCATGTGATTTAGTGGGAAAAGGCACTGAGCTGGGCATCAGACATGCACCAACTAGATGTGTGAGTTTAGGCAACTCACTTATTTAATTCTCATTCAGAAAATCAGAAAATCAGGAATTAGAACAAAATCTTCTCAATGATGGTAATAATGGTTCCTTTTACCTTCAAAAGCCACTGTTATTAAAAATAGCATCCCTCTTACCTCAGATAAGTTGTATAGTTGTGGAAATGCAATTTTTTCTGCTAAATAAAATCATCAGATATTTCACTTGATTCCCTAAGTTGACCTTGATTTGAGTTCCTAGCATTGACACTGCTTTGGCCAAGGGAGGGATTACAGTGAAGAGGCAGCATTCCTACACCCAAGCTCTATTTTATACCAATGCCTGCCAGCTTTGCTATGTTTAGCTTAAACTATTTCTGAATTTGTAACAGTTAATCTCCCCTTCCAGTGAAAAGTTAAAGGAGTAGAAAGTGCTAGAAATGAAAACAACAAAATTTAAAAGGCCTGTAATCACTTCTTGGTGTCCCTGAATCCTCTGGACCCTTCTCCCCTTCACCCCACCCCACACCTGCCCTGATCTCTTTGCCACATCAACCTCAGGAGATGTCCTTGTGTCTGGAGGCTCAGGAGCCCATCATGCTCAGCCCTGGCATGGCTTTAATAGCTCCAAGTTGTCAAATTGTTGGGAGATCTGTGCCCAGTTTTGTACAAAAGGCAGGATTTGGGCATATACATCTTAGAATCATTTCCAGGCTCTGCATTTCTCTTTGGGCTATTCATCTATGCTAATCTTTGGCTCTTTCCCCTATATACAAATGTCTAACACATCATTCCTCCTCTTCGTGACTGTTAGGCAAAACTCTGTTTACTTTTTACAGATTTTACTTTGATATCACTGTTACTTTTATTAAAGAAAATAAATCTAAGTAAGAAAATTATGCTTGGTTTCCCTTATGAGGCCAGAGAAGAACATACAATGGGAGTCTCATACTCCAGAGGGATGCAAGGAATCCCAAAGATGGGCACAGGTACCTAAGAATGCTTTTTATAACAGAAAGCCAGGACAGTGGAAATGGGTTATGTCCATAGGAATAAGCAAGATAAATCAAGCCTGAGTCCTAGCAGTCTTCTAAAGTCTTAGGGCTTCTATATAAGCAATCAAATATTCCAATTCCTCTAGTTATTAGATGTTAGAAATGACCTTTAACTCTAATGTGCTACAGTCTAACACATGATTTTTAAAAATTATAACAATATGAAAATGGCAAATGTACAAACTGAGAGTATAATGAAAACCCACAGCATTTCACTGTATTTGCTTTCTTATATTTTCTCATTTCTTCCAAATCTGGTGTGTGTGTGTGTGTGTGTGTGTGTGTGTGTGTGTGTGTGTACATCTATGTGCACCTTTGTGTAGGCAACTATAGCATTGATCTGTTTCATAATGATTTATTTATCTCACTGTTTCTCTTGATCTTGGAGGTTGGATGTCAAGGGCTTAAGATCCATATTTAAGGCATTTGAAAAGAATCTTCATATATAATTATGTATTGTTTAGCTGCAACATATGTGGAGACACAGTAAACCTGGCTATACTGTCAGTAGCATAACTTTTTAGTTGAAAATACTTTTTCATACGATATATTGTGATCATGTTTCCCCTCCCCCCAGATCTTTCTTACTTCTGTACCTGCCAACTCTGTGCCATTTCTTTCTCTCTCTCTTCCTTTAGAAGATAGGCAAACAAAAGAAAAAAGTACAAGAAACTCTCTCACACACACATATAACGGGACCTGAACTCAGGTCCTCGGGCTTATGGGATAGGCACTTTATTGACTAAGGCAACTCTCCAGCCCTTGCCTATTTTCCTTGACCAGTCTAGATTAATACTACCCAATTTTGTTGTTCTTGAGTTTTCTGTTCCTTTGTTCTCTGGTTCATTTATTGTGTTCATATTCCATTGTTCCCCTCTTCCCACTTTATTAGCATTTAATTCATTCATGTTTTTATAGATCCCTAAGGTAGAGATTTAGTTGCTTCTTGTAGATCCTGTTTCCTAAGTTCTTTAGCTATATATTTTTCTCTAATATTTTAGCTACATTGCAGAAGACTTTGAAGGAGAAGTTTTTGTTATTCTTGTTGTTGTTGGTTTTTTTCCAACATTGAGTTCAAGGTAATTTCTAGTATTTCTAAATCTGTAATAACATAGTAAATTCATTTCCTTACCCACTTTTCTGTTAAGCATGGCAAAAGTCATGGTGTGTATGTGTGTATGTATGTATGTATGTATGTATGTATGTATGTATGTATATAGAAATCTGAAGATAGACTGTCCAGAACACTGATATCCTTGATATCAAAAGAGGCAGAGTGGAGAACCTGGCCTCTGACATCAACCATTAATAATTAAGAGGAGCTCCAAGGCCATGCCCATGTCCAAGATCCAAGCTGCCACGGGAAACCATGTGCAAGTCTATGATCCATGTTGCCACTGGGTGTTACACTCAAGAAAGCTTCTTTTGCAGTGGTATTGATGGCTGCAGACTCAGAACTGAGAATGAGAGATGTTGAAGGCTTTGTGAAGACCTCCTTGTCATGATGCCCCTCCACCCCCAAAAAAACAGTGCAGAAATGAAGCCATTCCTGAGAACCCTTGAACACTGTGATGGAGATGCTGAAGTGCAGCTCTGTACAATTGATGACTTCTGGCAAGGGGTAGGGGAAGGACTCAGTTTTCGGTAAGGGGCTGGCCACTGGGAGTTTGACCTTGCTCCAGCGGTATATGGGCAGCACAAATTGGACTCAGTGTATTTCTGGTTTTGGTTTGATTTTAAGGTGTGTGTGTGTGTGTGTTTGTTTGTTTTGTTGTTTGTTTGTTTTTTGTGGGGGTACAAAAGTGGGAGGGTAGACCTGCAGGGAATTGGAAGTGAGGGTAATGATGGTGCAGCCTTCAAAATTCACAAATAATTAATAGAAATATTATGTTGGAAGAAAAAAGAGAAGAGAAAGAAAGTCAGAGTAAAAGATTATTTAGACAAATAACAACAAAAATATCTGCCAGAGTTGGCAGAAGGCACACAACTACACATCCAAGAAACTGAGTAAGTCGCAAATACAGTAATCCCACAGAATCCCAGGCCAGCACACATCTGTAGTCAGAGTTCTGTAAGGAAAAAGAACATGTTTTGAAAGCAGGGCAAGCAAAGCTCTGCTTAACTACTGCATTTGAATCGGTTCAAATGCTCATAGATTTCCAGTCAAAACTGTGGAAACCCGAAAGAACTGATCTGTGCTTTCCTAGCACTGAAAGAAAGAGGTTGTTAGAAAAAAAAAAAAAAAAAAAAAAAAAAAAAAGCACAGGCACTGCTGATTGAAGGAAAAATAGGTGACTTTGCCACTAGAAGACCTAGAGTAAAAGAACGGCTGAAGAATTTGAAGAATTCCTCTAAACAGAAAAGAAAAGTAAGAATTGTTGAGATGAGAAAGGGCAAATGAAAGGACAGGAATGAATGAAAGATGGATTCCTTTCCTCTTCAGTTTTTAAAGTCATGTTTGTTAGTTGAAGTAGAGTTATAATATTCTATGGTGTGGTTCTCAATGTATGTAGAAGATTGTTTAAATTCTACTATTTGTTTCTGACAACTAAATTTGGAGAAGGGTAAATGGCTGTGGCATGAGACAATGTTATGGGTGACTGAAAACAGTAGACACAGTTAAATGCACATCATTTTCAGCTGCAGATGAGCTGCTAAGTAGGACCAAACTTAATTACTTAACATAGAATGACAGGGTTAGACTTTGGCTTCTTGAGGTGTTTTCTTTTGTTTCAAAGAGGAACATGGGTAAGAATGAAAATAGAAGGATCCAAGTTGTGGTGGTTTGATTAAAATGGCCCCCAGGGAGATTCCAGGATGGTGGCACCTATCACGCACTCTATCTGATCTACCATACGGAGACCAAGGATCTAACTGGGATCCACAGATCACAAGAACTGTAGAACACTAGGTAAGTGGGGTCACACACAGTGCAGACCACAAGCGGGCCTGGCCCCAGGTCAACCAATGACCCATGAAGGACTGGAGCCCAGTCCCTGAACTCTGCACTGGAACCCACCTGCAAACTGCAGCTGTGCTCTATAACAGGAACTCACTCAGTATATGGGACTAAACACCGAGCAGTGAAGCACCAGAGCTCCTGGCCTGGGGAAATCTCAGGGAAATGGGTGCATATGTCCTCAAACCCTGCCCACACCCCTTGCCAATCCACAGAAAGCCCCAAGGGTGACACAGAAGCCCAGGCAACTGTGAACATGTTACCCAGCCACAGCTTCATGGATTGAATTTGACCAGACAAGAACCAAGCTACTGGACACAATGGACCATGCCTACACAATTGAGCAGATCTAACCCAGACTATCCAGGCTCCACAGCCCGGCAGGGTTTCCCACACTCTTGGGAGAGGCTGGACTTCCCTGAGGCAGTGCCAACTCAGCAGGACTGAACCACCACAGTTACACCATCTGAACTGGTCAGGGCAGGACCATAACTACTGGCCACAGCAATCTGTGCCTGAACAATTGGGCAGATAGAACCCAGCCTAGCCAGGCTCCACAGACCAACAGGGTCTCCCACACTCATGGGAGAGGCTGAAGAGTCCTGAGGAATCAGGACAGAAAACTAAACAGTGGCCCCAACACAGCAGGATTGAACCACCATAGGCCTAGCCAGGCTCCACAGCACTGCAGGGTCTGCCATGCTTTTGGGAGAGGCTAGGAAGCCCTGAGGGTTCAGGACTGAAAACTAACCAGTGGCCCCAATGCAGCAGGACTGAAACACCTCAGTTGCATGATCTGAACAGGACCAAACAGAAGCCTACCTCTGCTTACACAGTGGGGAGTCTAAGGCATGGAACAAAGTCTGCTGGAGCAGAAACCAGGTCACCTGCCTGTTCCAGGGAAAAATTACCTGATCCCCACAGGCAAGGGCACAGGACCTATAATTACTCACTAACTATGCGCTCTCAATGAGAAGTGAAGGGCACCAGAAGCTACCTCCTATCATCAGAGACACCAAGATGA
This sequence comes from Acomys russatus, assembly GCF_903995435.1. Taxonomy (NCBI): domain Eukaryota; kingdom Metazoa; phylum Chordata; class Mammalia; order Rodentia; family Muridae; genus Acomys; species Acomys russatus. Next base: position 91,638,844 of record NC_067138.1, on the reverse strand, counting down.
ATAAAGGCTGGCATAAGAATGGAAACAACAAAAAACAAAATCAACTCAATCACAATCAAAATACAAGAAAATGACCTCAAATATTTAGTAACAAAGATGATAAGAGAAGAAACTAATAAAATCCATAAATAAATGCAGTAAGATGCAGCCAAACAGGTGGAAGACATAAAAGAGGCCTATAGAGAGGCACTGGAAGGAAAACCAGGAATATACATACAATCCGATGAAGGAAAACAATAAAATAGTTCAAGCTCTGAAGATAAAAATGGAAACAATGAAAAAGGCACAGAGAGAAGAAACACAGGAACAAGAGAACTTAAAGAAGAAAGCAAGCAGCACAGAGGTGAGCTTCTCTAAAAGAATCCAAGAGATGGAGGACTGAATCTCGGGACTAGAAGATACAATCAGAACTTAAAGCAACCATCAAAGAAAATGCTAAATCTGGAAAAATTCCTGACACAAAACATCCAAAAAATCAAGGACACCATCAAAAGATGAAACCTGAGGATAATAGGCATTGAGGAAAGAGAAGACACCCGACTCCGAGGCCCATAAAATATCTTCAAGAAAATCATAGAAGAGAATATCCCCAATTTAAAGGAGATGCATATAAACGTACAAGAGGCCTACAGAACTCCAAATAGACATGAAAATCTTTGCACCACATAATAATCAAAACACAAACTATAAACAGAACAAAGAAAAAATGAAAAGTGGCAAGGGAAAAGGGCCAAGTAACATATAATTACAAACTTATCAGAATTACGCCTGACTCCTCAACAGAGATCATAAAAGACAGAAGGGCCTGGACAGAGGTCCTGAAAGCCCTAAGAGACCACAGATGCCAGGCCAGACTACTATATCCAGGGAAACTATCAATAACCATAGATGGAGAAAACAAGATAGTCCATGACAAAAAACAAATTCAAATAGTACCTATCCACAAACCCAGCTTTACAGAAGTTACAAGGAAACTTTCAACCCAAACTGACAAGCTACAATCAAAATTACACTAGAAAAAGATAACTACACTGTCACAAAAATATAACCATACAAACATTCTACTGCAACCAACATCAAAAACAATGGACTTAACAGTCACTGGTCATTAATATCCCTCAATATCAATGGTCTCAATTCTCCAATTAAAAGGTACAGACTAACTGAATGGATGCATAAACAAGACCCAACATTCTTCTACATTCAAGAAACATATCTCAGCCATAATGATAGGCATTTCCTCAGGGTAAAAGGCTGGAAAAAGGTATTCCAAGCAAAGGGACACAAGAAGCAAGGTGGTGTAGCCATTTTAATATCTAATAAAAATAGACTTCCAATCAAAATTAATGAAAAGAGATGAAGAAGGTAACTTCATACTCATCAAAAGTAAAGTCAACCAAGAGGACATCACAATTCTAAACATCTATGCTCCCAATACAAGGACACCAACATTTGTAGAAGAACTATTAACAAAGATTAAGCCACACATTGATCCCCTCACATTAATAGTGGGAGACTTAAACAGCCCACTTTCACCAAAGTATAGGTCAGTGAAACAGAAACTAAAACGAGAAATAAGGGCACTGACCAACCTAACAGATATCTACAAAACTTTTCACCCAGACACAAAGGATTATACCTTATTCTCAGCACCCCATGGAACCTTCTCCAAAATTGATCCTATAGTAGGTCAAAAAGCGAGCCTGAACAGATTCAAGGAGATTGAAATAATACCTTTTACCCTATCCAATCACCACTGTCTAAAGCTGGACTTCAACAACAGAAATAAGAAAAAGCCTACACACACACGGAAACTAAATAACTCTCTACTTAATGACACATGGGTCAGGAAAGAAATTAATGACTTCCTGAAATTCAACAAAAATGAATGAACAACATACCCAAATCTGTGAGACAAATTGAAAGTCGTGCTAAGAGGAAAATTCATAGCACTAAATGCCTTTATAAAGAAACTGGCAACATCCCATATAAGCAACTTAACGACACATTTGGAAGTCCTGGGGAAAAAAAGAAGCATAAATACCCACGCAGAGTAGAGGTCTGGAAACAATCAAACTCATGGCTGAAATCAATAAAATAGAAACAAAGAGAACAACTCACAGAATCAACAAAACCAGGAGCTGGTTCTTTGAGAAAATCAACAAGATAGACAAACCATTAGCCAAACTGACTAAAAGGCAGAGAGACAGTATCCAAGTTAACAAAATCAGAAATGAAAAGGAAGACATATCAACAGACACTGAAGAAATACAAATAATCATAAGATCCTACTTTAAAAGCTTATATGCCACAAAATTTGAAAATCTAAGGGAAGTGGACAATTTTCTTGATCAATTCCACTTGCCAAAATTGAATCAATATCAGCTAAACAAATTAAATAGTCCTTTTTCTCCTATAGAGATAGAAGAAATCATTGATAGTCTCCCAACCAAAAAAAGCCCAGGGCAAGATGGTTTCAGTGCAGAATTCTATCAGACCTTCAAGAAGAGTTAATACCGATACTCTTCAAGCTACTCCAAAAGATAGAAATGGGTGGAACATTACCAAATTCATTCTATGAGGCCACAATCACATTGATATCTAAACTCCACAAAGATTCAACAAAAAAGAGAATTTCAGACCAATTTCTCTTACGAACATTGATGCAAAAATACTCTATAAAATACTTGCAAAATGATTACAAGAACATATCAAAGATATCATTCACCATGACCAGGTAGGTTTCATTCCAGGCATCCAGAGATGGTTTAATATATGGAAATCCGTCAATGTAATCCACCATATAAACAAATGGAAAAAACACAGGATCATCTCCTTAGATGCAGAAAAAGCATTTGATAAAATCCAACACCTATTCATGTTTAAAGTTTTGGAGAGATCAGGAATACAAGGCACATACCTCAACATAATAAAGCCTATATACAGCAAGCCAATAGCCAACATCAAATTAAATGGAGAGATGTTCAAGGAAATTCCTCTAAAATCAGGGACCAGACAGGGCTGTCCACTTTTTCCATATATCTTAAATATAGTTTTTGAAGTTCTAGCCAGAGCAATAAGACAAGAAAAGAAGATCAAGGGATCCAAATAGAAAAGGAGGAAATCAAATTGTTTCTATTTGCAGATGATATGATAGTGGACATAAGTGACCCCAAAAATTCCACCAGAGAACTCCTACAACTAGTAAACACTTTCAGCAAATTGGCTGGATACAAAATTAACTCAAAAAAGTCAGTAGACTTCCTATATACAAATGGCAATCACTCAGAGGAAGAAATTAGGAAAACTACACCCTTCACATTAGCCACAAGCAATATAAAATATCTAGGAGTAACTCTAGCCAAGCAAGTGAAGGACTTGTTTGAAAAGAACTTCAAATCTCTGAAGAAAAAGATTGAAGATAACATCAGAAAATGGAAAAATCTCCTTTATTCGTGGATCGGGAGAATTAACATAGTAAAAATGGCCTTCTTACCAAAAACAATTTACAGATTCAATGCATTTCCTATCAAAATACCTACACAATTTTTAAATACATTGAAAGATCAATTCTCAACTTCATATGGAAAAAAAACCAGAATACCTAAAACAATCCTGTATGATAAAAGATCCTCCAGATGAATCTCCATACCTGATCTCAAGCTGTATAATAGAGTAACAGTAATTAAAATATCATGGTACTTGCACAGCAATAGGCTGGTTGATCAATGGAATCTAATCGAAGACCCAGAAATGAATTCACACACATATGGGCACTTGATTTTTGACAAAGAAGCCAAATCTATTCAATGGGAAAAGAATAGCATCTTTAACAAAAGGTCTAATTGGATGTCTACATGTAGAAAATGTAAGTAGGCTCATGTTATAACCATGCACAAAACTCAAGTCCAAGGGGATTAAATACTTTAACATAAAACCGGAGACACTAAGTCAGTTAGAAGAAAAAGTGGGGAAGAGCCTGGAACACATTGGCACAGGAGACAAATTCCTGAACAGAATACAAACAGCCCAGACCTTAAGGTCAACAATTAATAAATGGGACCTCTTAAGGCTGAGAAACTTCTGTAAGGCAGGAGACACTGTCAAGAGAACAAAGCGACAGCCTACAGACTGAGAAAAGATCTTCACCAACCCTACATCTGACAAAGGTCTAATATCCAAGGTATATAAAGAACTCAAGAAATTAATCACCAAACCAAATAACCCAGTTAAGAATTGGGGCTCAGAATTAAACAGAGAATTCCCAACAGAGGAATATCAAATGGCTGAGAAACACTTAAAGAAATGTTCAACGTCCTTCACCATCATAGAAATGCAAATCAAAACGACTCTGAGATTCCATCTTACACTCATCAGAATGGCTAAGATCAAAAACTCAAGTGACACCACATGCTGGCGAGGATGTGGAGAAAGGGGAACACTCTTTCATTGCTGGTGGGAATGCAAACTTGTACAACCACTTTGGAAATCTATCTGGAACTTTCTCAGAAAACTGGGAATAGGGCTTTCTCAAGACCCAGCTATTCCACTCCTTGGAATATACCAAGAAGATGCTCCACCACACAACAAGGACATAGGCTCAACCACGTTCATAGTGGCCTTATTCATAATAGCCAGAACCTGGAAACAACCTAAATGTCCCTCAGTCGAAGAATGGATAAAGAAACTGTGATACATTTACAATATGGAATACTACTCAGATATTAAACCAAGGAAGTCCAAAATTTGTGGACAAATGGATGGAATTAGAAATGATCGTGCTGAGTGAGTTAACCCAGATGCAGAAATACTCACATCGTATATACTCACTTATAATTGGACAGTAACCCAAAAGGGATGTCCCACAAAATTCTTCACTCACCAGGAGATTGAGATAAATGTGAGGACTTCTTGTTGTGACTCTAGGTGAGAGAAGGATGGGAGAGTGGGGAAATAGAAGGATCCAGAGGGTCCTAGAAACCTACAAGTAAAACATCATGGTGGGTGGATCTGGACCCAGCAGAGTATACTCAGGTTACTGCACCAACCATAGACAATACATGCAGTAAACATTGAACCCTGATTATATCTAGCCAATGGACAAGACAGTCTCCACAGTTATGTGGAGAGCGGGGACTGACTTTGACATGAACTCTGGTGCCTATATTTGACCACTTCCCCTTGGTGGGAGGCCTGATGGCACTCAGAAAAGGGATAAGCAGGCTACCAAGATGAGACTTGATAGCCTATGACCGTGGGTGAGGAGGTCCCCTTCAGTCACAGACCTAGGGGAGGGGAATAGGGTGCAAGCAGGATGGAGTGAGGAATGGGAAGAGATAAGTGAGGGGGAAAATTGAGATGTAATCTGGATAAATTAATTAAATGAAATTTTAAAAGAAGAAAAATAGAAAATGGCCCCTATAGGCCCATAGAAAGTGTCACTACTGGGAGAAGTGGCCTTATAAGAGAAAGGATGTCACTAGGGGTGGGCTTTGAGGCTTCAGAAGCTCAAACTAGGAGGCCCAGTTTTCTCTCTGTCTCTGTCTCTGTCTCTGTCTCTGTCTCTCTCTCTCTCTCTCTCTCTCTCTCTCTCTCTCTCTCTCTCTCTCTCTCTCTCTGTCTTCTCTCTCTCTCTCCTTCCCTCTCTCCCTCCCTCCCTCCCTGCTGTCTGCTGCCAGTACCATGTCTGTCTGCAAGCCACCATGTTTCCCTCCATGACAATAATGGATAAACCTCTGAACCTGAAAGCCGAATAAATGTTTTTCTTTGTAAAAGTTGCCATGGCCATGGTATCTTTTCACAGCAATAGAAACCCTAAGACACATGAGGAAAAAGACAGATCTAAAGTCCAGGATAATAGCATGATAAAGGAACAAAAGACAGATATTACATGTTTTCTTTGGTCAGTGGAAGCTGTACACACCTGCACATACACAACACACAACACACACACATACATACATACACACACACACACACACACACACACACACACACACACACACACCATGAAAGCAGAAGGCGTACTATAGAGGAACTGAAGGAGAAGAGCGAGAACAGAGAGGAAGGCTCAGAGTGAGCAGTGGGAGTGAGAATATGCTTGAAAATGTCATAATAAAACTCATGTATATTAACCAATCAATTTAAGACACAAATACAGACTATGTAACTGTTTTTGTTTCATTGAGCTCATGAAAACAGACTCTATTCCAGGCCTGTACCACAAAAGATGCCTAAGAATAAAAAATCGTGCTCTCCCTCTCCCTCCCCCTCTCCCTCCCCCTCTCCCTCTCCCTCCCCCTCTCCCTCCCCCTCTCCATTCCCTCTCTCCCTCCCCCCCTCCATTCCCTCTCTCCCTCCCCCCCTCCATTCCCCCTCTCTCTCCCTCTCCCTCTCTGTGTGAGTGTGCATGTGTGTGCGTGTGTGTGCATGCCCACACAGAGGTGTATCCACATAAAGTTCAGTAATCAATGCTGGATGTCTTCCCCAATAGCTCTCTCTGCCTAATTTCTTCAGTCAGAGACCCTTGCTGAACACAGAGATCAACAGCACAGAGGTTACAGGTGTGGTCCACCTTGCCTGGCCTTTTAGATGGATGCTGCGGAGCCAAATTCAGGTCCCTGTTCTTCACTGACCCATCTCCCAATGAAATGGATTCTTTCCAGAGTACTTTGTTTTAGCCAGGAAGGTTTCATCAGATGGGAGGACATGGGCCCAGCGTGTGGTTAGACCTAAGAGAGCACGGGGCATATGAACACAGCACCTGCTTGGTAAAGGGGCCTGGCACAGAGCCATTCCACAACCAGCTGTGAAGAGGTCCTGGCATCTGGGAAAAGTGGTCCTAAAGCACTTCCAGGGATGACCTATGCTTGGAGAGCCACAGAATGAACCATGTTTAATACATGGTTTATGCTTCAATAACTGCGGAGGACCACTTGGCAAACTCCATATTTTATGTCCTTATCCATAAGCTGAAAATGTCCTTGGACTTGTCCTAATTGGATACCAGAAGTACCTGAAGTATTTAGGTGCTCTGATCCCTGGCCTGGATCCTAAGTGATTTGAAGGTTACTCATTTGAGGGTGAGAGGGTGGCACAGTAGCTTTGAAGATCCCTAGGGGAAGGCTGCTACCTCATGGCCAAAAGAATAGGATCTACGTCTATGTGGAGACATGCCATTGCTTCCTCCCATAAGAGGCAATCCACTCTGGCTAGTCAGATACCTAGCCAAGACACCAGGTAGCCCATCCTTAGTCCCGACTCCCCCACCACCCACCACCAAGGTGGCTTGACCTTAAGCCCTGCTGAAGAAATAGGAGAAATAATTAACCCTTTAATGAGATAATGTGCTTTCCCTCACCTAATTCCAACCCCTGGCATTGCCCCCTCCCCACCAAGGCACAGAGAGGTTTGCTTGGTATCAAGACTCAGAAAGGTTTAACTATTCCTTTTTGTTTTTCTCTTCTGTCTTTTCCTTTCAGTTGCTGGCCAGAGTCTAAGTGTGTTTTGTCTGTCACTTTGGCCTTTCTTACTCTCATTCTTACCCCGTCATGTGGCTGCTTGCCCACCTTGTGGGTGACCATGCTGGTTTGACTTAAATAGCCTGGCTTTTTCCCTTCTCTTTTCTAGCTCCCTCCTCTAGGCAATTGCTGAGATTTACAGCTTGACTGCTTTAGAGTTTTTCTTTTAAACAATAATAAAATTGTCCTTTAACTTCAAAAAAGTATTACTATCATTAGTTTATTACTATAAACATGGATTTACTAAAAAACTAAAAAGTCTTAACAACACAGCACTTACCATGGAAACAATTGATTAGATGATATGAATTTTTTTCTTCCAATTACATAAAGTCAGTCCAAGGGCAATATCATGTTTGTGGTGAAACGTCTCATACAAAGTCACAATGAGAGCTGGCTTTGATGACAGCGTTTCCTTCATGTATTGCCTCCATCAACCTCTGCTGTTCTGGCATTCCTGGGGATTTCTGAGATTGCAGCCTGACTTGCTAGGCTTTTCCACATGAAAAAGGACTTCATGCTTGAATGCTTGCTCTACGTGATTTGGGACATGTCTTGTCAGACTATTTGTCTTGGACATTCCCATGCCTGAGATTCATGATATACTGAGGAACAGAACCCCAGGAAGTCTTTACTCACTAAAGGCATGACCAGAGACCCAGTCTAAAGTCTGAATCTTCAAGAGCTGCTCAGGTGTGACAGCTGCCCATGCCCAGCACAGCACAGGCCCTGTACCTGTCTTCTTCTGTCTTCCAAGGCAGGGCCTAGATGGAGTCGACATTGTGTGAGTCATGTGGACTCCGAGAACCTTCCTCCTGCTGATATATGATCTACAGTGTCTTATAGAAGCTTGGATGTTGAAGACCTGAAGATTTTACAGAAACTTTAATGACCACAGTTCAACTATTTGCATCTAGTTATTTTTAAAGCCATTTAGCAGACTGGGGTAATTACAAAGTTCCACCAGAACACACACCAAAATGGCCACAACGTGGCAATGCATTCTCATCATTCAGGGTCAGGAAAAGCTGTGGACTAATTTCTATTATCCCAGAAATAAGAGTGTGAGGTTTTTTTTTTTTGTTTTTGTTTTTGTTTTTGTTTTTTTTTTTTTTTCTGTTGATTTTTGCAATTAGAGCTCCTATGCAGAAACTCTCTACCAGTAGGGACACATTATCCCCAAGATACTCAGGTGCTTCCTGATGAAGATTTCAGCCAGACCCTTCTCATCTGCACGAATGAACACAAAGGTGGAATATTGTGAACTGACTCCATCTTACAGATGTTTTCTTCCCATGTGCCTATTTGGGACATATTGCTCCTCTCAGCTATATCATTGATTGTGAAATGGGAAGGGGGTAGGACTAAAGAGCTTCCAGTAAAGCAGAGCAAAATAACAACACCCAAGCCTAGATAACTTAATCTATCCGAACACCATATGGACAACCATGGTTGCACACAGGGGAAGCCCAGCCCTTCATACTCCTTAAGGCACGCCTATTTCTGGAGCCTGAGAACATATAAACCGTGAGGCATGAAAGGTGAGGTGTGCAGCGGGAGGCTGGGCTATGTCCCATCATCTAAGAATGCTCTTGAGTGCAATAAGCAAGAGAAAGATGAAATGATCCTTAGCTCATGCCCACGGAAAAAGCCTGTCAATCATGCACTAGCTCCTCCCAGCCCCGCCTGCTTAGATAATCAATTGTTTGAATCCAGCAGCTGAAAAGTGCCATGGGTCCGGCTGGCGGACAGCTCTCAGGCAGTCCTGACATGCTTTTATATGGAGGTAGCATGCGGGGTCAGGCTTCAGCGGCACAGGGAGCGCCAAACTCTTCCTGATCCACTTGTCCACGGCTTCCTTCGTAAACTCATTCATTCACCGGTCCAGGGACCACCGTGCTTTCAGAAGATCAGAAAGGAGTAGGATGTTCTTCTTTCTCCACGTAATTCACAGTCTGGCCAGAGAGGCAAGTACATAAATAGCAAAGCAGAGCGTGGCCTGGAAATGATGATAAAGGGACAGTTCTGCTTTTCCTGTTCTGTTCTTCCTCTATTGCCTGTACGTCCACAGCCCTCAGACAGGAAGCCAACCGTCACCTCTTCTTGGACACTCCATAAAACAAGGAGAATTCCAACTGGCCCAGCTCTGCTCATCCCAAGTGTGCTGACTTTCATGTCCACGAGGTGGCCACCAACACGCTTGGAGTACCCTCGATGCTGTACTCTGCTTGCCCACCTTAAGGCTGCCTTGGAGACCAGCTGCAGACCTCCTCTGTTGCTATGCTGGAGCGCAAGGAAAGGCTTCATTTTGAGTTAGTGTGCATGATGCCTTAATTAGGCTCCAAGACAGCATTGTGTCCCTACTTGTCCTTTTGTTTCTATTTTGAAGAATTGGTGTCCACTTTCTTTGGGGGTTGTTTGGGAGGCATCTGAATCATGCTACTTAGTTTTGAGTTAGGAATTATGTCTCCTAGATCCTGCCCCTCAGCCTGGCTCCCAGCAGGATGCTTCTGCCTATTTAGAATGTTCAGTGATGAGGCAGGTGTTACTTTGGGTCTCCTGACACCACTTGTGCTGCCATGTAGGAACTGGAGTGTGTGTATTTCCTTGCTGGAGATCTGTACAATCTCTTACCCACCTGATAATCTATACTTTTTGCCCTGTCATTCTCTTATGACTAGAATAGTTCTTGACACCCACAGCTCCCTAGCAGCATTGGGTTAGCCTCTTTCTCTTGTGGATACAGGACTATGCCACTATCTGCAGACATTTTTTCCTTCAGAGCCCAGACCAGGAGTGCACAGAAGGCAGAGTCCACAGAATTCCCTATGGCTGCGGTGTTCCTCGCTACAACAGCAGACAGAAACTCTAGTAAGCCCCAAAACCTCTCAGAGAAAAAGCAAATGTTTCTCTTGCTCTCTGTTTTTATACCAGAACTAGTAAACTATTTTAAATTGCACAAGGGGGAGGACAAAGGGAAGACAACAACTGAGCTATTTATTTAGCACATGTGTAAGTAAAACTCTACAGCACAATTATAATTTAATTATGTTTCTTCTTGCTATCCAAAACATGTTAAATTGACAGTTAATGCCAAGAAGTCAGGTAAGCCCTTGCTGGGAGACGGGTGATTTGGTTTACCATCTGGCAGAAATTGCAGCCTAGCCCATGTTGAAACACTCCTCAAAACCTTATCAGTTGTGTCTTCTCAGAATTCTTACAGGAACTTTCACAGACACTTACAGTATCAAGGGTACAGAACTGTCAGGCAGCACCTGAGTTCTGGCAGGGCAAAAATTACAGGACAGAAGTAAAAATTAACCCTTAAATGGTTATGCATAGTATTATATGCATGACTTATGAATATTTTTAATTTAATTTATGTATATTATTATACATGGAAAAGGATTACAAGAGTCACCAACACACAGTTCGCTAAGAAATAGAACCCTGGCTACAAGTGTCTGTGCCATATAGATATACAGGAGGCTTGAACCTATGGTAGCACTGGAAGGGACTAGCATGGACCAGATATAAGGTTTCAGAAGCATGTGCTGAGCCAGTGGGAAAGGAAAGAACACTCCAGGCAAAAGGGCAACACAGAGTAAGGCAAAGCTGCATCCTTGATAAAGCAACCCACACACATCCAAGGGAATCAGAACATAGGATGACAAGTGGGGCTGAGGGGCAGGTAACACCAATGCAAAAGCAAGTGGGCCCAAAGTTCCCAAGGGCATTGAAGCTCAGACTCTATTCTCTAAACAATATGGTGAACACATTTTAAAGGGAGAAAAAGACTTGGGAAGAGAGACAGGGCAGCCCTGGGATGAGTAGGATCTGGTAGGAACAGAGTCAGGAAGAGGAGGGGCTCAAAACGGGGAAGCATTGAGCAGCAGAGGTGACTAGGAAGTAGAGGTAGGAGGTAGAAAGCCAGGATTGTTCATGATAAATCCCTCTAAAAATATCCTTCCCAAGCTGTTGGGTATAATTCTTTCTTTCTTTCTTTCTTTTTTTTAAATTAATTTATTCAGATTATAATTCAATGGCTTTCCTATCACTTGTATCCTCTCGTTCCTCCCTCCCTCCCACCCCCACCCGATTGCCCTCCCCTAGGTCCATGACTGAGGGGGATCTCCTTCACACTTTATGGCCACAGGCTATCAAGTCTCATCTTGGTAGCCTGCCTGTTCTTTCTTTGAGTGCCACCAAGGGGAGGTAGTCAAATATGGGGCACCAGAGTTCATGTCAGAGTTAGTCCCTGCTCTCCCCATAACTATGGAAAATGTCCTGTCCGTTGGTTAGATCAGAGTAGGGGTTCGATGTTTACTACTTGTATTGTCCTTGGTTAGTGCAATAGTTTGAGCAGACACCCCTGGGCCCCGATCCACCTGTTACGTTGTTCTTCTTGTAGGTTTCTAAGATCCTCTGGATACTTCTATCCTTCTATTTCCCCATCTCCTATATTTCTCTGACCTAGAGTCCCAGTAGGATATCCTCACATCTCTCCCAATCTCCTCGTAAGTGAAGACTTTAATGGGACATGCCTTTTGGCCTAGTGACCAATTATAAGTGAGTATATACCATGTGAGTCTTTCTGCTTCTGGGTTAACTCACTCAGTATGATAGTTTCTAATTCCACCCATTTGTCCATAAATTTCTGGATTTCCTCATTTTTTTTATAGCTGAGTTGTATTCCATAGTGTAAATGTACCACAATTTCCTTATCCATTCTTCAACTGAGGGACATTTAGGCTGTTTCCAGGTTCTGGCTATTATGAATAAGGCTGCTATGAACATAGTTGAGCATATGTCCCTGTTGTGTGGTGGAGCATTTTCTGGGTATATTCCAAGGAGTGGAATAGCTGGGTCTTGAGGAAGCCCTATTCCCAGTTTTCTGAGAAGGTGCCAATGTAGTTCTTGAAGTTCTAGCCAGAGCAAAAAGACAACAAAAGGAGATCAAGGGGACCCAAATGGAAAAGGAGGAAATCAAATTATCTGTATTTTCAGATGATATGATAGTGGATATAAGTGACCCCAAAAATTCCACCAGAGAACTCCTACAGCTGATAAACACCTTCAGCAAATTGGCTGGATACAAAATTAACTCAAAAAAATCAGTAGCCTTTCTATATACAAATGACAACCATGCAGAGGAAGAAATTAGGAAAACTACACCCTTCACATTAGCCACAAGCAATATAAAATATCTAGGAGTTACTTTAACCAAGCAAGTGAAGGACTTGTTTGGGTATAATTCTTAGAAGAGGTTCACATCTGTAAATGGCAAGAAGCCATTGGATATTGCCTTGGGCGCCGCTTGGTGGCCACTTTCAGAATTACAGGTTTGAGATAATTACTATTGTCAAGATCAGGGAGTGGGATGTTGTTAACTTGTCTGAAAATGACAACTGCCACCCTGGGCTTTGTTGCATTTTTCTTTTTCAGAAGAAAGAGAAAGAAGTGTTGTTTTTTCCTTAGATTATACAAATAGATCTTTTTAAGTGGCTTGTCTTCGCTAACATAATAAAACTGTCATTCAAGTTGAAACAGTCACGGGTGAGGCCAGCAGGTCCTACGCCTGGTGTTTGTGCAGTACCTTATAGATCAACCAAACCTAATAGTGCTGTCAATCACAGGATGATGACTGTATAGCTGCCCACTGTTATTTAAAGTGAAAAGTTGAAAGCAGTTGTTTGGTGCTGTTTAGCACTGGGGTACAAAGGGGGGCAGTTAAGGTTGACTAGTTTAGCCTTTGCTTAGATTACACCTCAAAAAAGAAAGAATGGCTCACTCTGATGCCACACATGGATAATTCTAGCACTGGAGAGCTGGAGGCAAGGGAGTGAGAAGTTCAAAGCTATCCAGATATGTTAGATATTGAGTTCCTGGACAACCTTCAGTACATAAAATTGTCTCAGAAGAAAAAAGACAGAAAGGAAGAAGAGGAGGAGGAGGAAGAGAGTATGAAGAGAAGGGAAATAAAAGCCAAAAAAAAAAAAAAAATGGGGCGTGGGATTTAGCAATCCCTCTCTCTCACGTCCTTACAATAGCCATCCATCAAAAATCACATCAATTGCCCTTTAAATCTCCTGTGTGCCACCTCTGACTGCCACTATGACCCCACCAGCCATACCACTTATGGGACTCAGAAACAGCCCCCTGAATGGCTTGGGCTGACACTGCTTACCCCACCCCTCCAGGAAGTTAGGTTTTGTTGTTGCTGTTGTAAATCAGATGTTGACACCCCCTGTTCACAAGCTCTCACTCTGAGGCAAAATTGCTTGCTAAACCTAGTAGGCCCTAACTTACTCTCTGTTTTCTCCTTATAGTCCTTTGAATATGTCAGCCCTTTCCATGTCGGGGTCTTTTTGCATTTTCAAGTCTAGAATGTTCTACCATTTATGGGATATACTATGTATCCAAAGCAGCAAAATTTACCATGCCTTATTCTGGTTTTCCATAAGATATTTTTCCTAATATTATAGGATATACATTTGTTGATTTGTATGTCTCACAACCTGGAATATACATCTCATAAAGGCAAGCATCGAATGTGCTCCATTTAACTGATGGTCTTAGTTCCTAGAAAAATGTCAGGCACATACTAGGTTGGCAAATACTAATTAAATAATAGATAAACTATCTCCATTTACCAACCCAGAGCTATTGACATAACACATCTACCCTCAGAGCATCCTTGATTAACCTGTTATGTCCCAGAGAATGAGGAAACGGAGCAGGTGCTGGAGCATTTTCAGGAACACACCTTATCCTCCTAGACCACTTGAGCTGCTCTCGGTAACTTTGTGTCTGTACACTCTCTACCTAAGGAGGGGATTTGGTTTCTGTCATTTAGCAGTGATTTCAGAAGCCAAGTGCAGGCCCGTCTTCACTCTGTTTGACCTCCATACATTCCATGATGCACTAGCCCAGAACAATCTAGCTTCAAATAAACAATACATGATTCCAGGTGGCTGGTTAAGAAACTCCAAATCACTCCTTTCATGGAAAATAAAAAAGTACAGTAACATTAATGCTATAGAAATCGAATAATTGCTTTAGGACACTCTAGCCAAAGACCACAGTGCCCTCTGCTGGCCATGATACCTAATAGAGCCAGGGAGAGAGCAGCAATGAATCATGAAGAAGCCACCTTTTGTTTATGCTGCTAATGTAATTGCTGTGACATATTTCTATTTGTATTAGCTGGGTTCTCAAGAGGAACATAACTGGTAGGATGAGTGTGTATAAAGAGTTTATTAAACCAGCTTACTCTAAAATATCAACAACAGCTGACTCCTACCTGAGAAGCCGAGAGCCTCATTGTCATGGTCCTTGAGTCTGGTGCCTCAGTGACTGGAGTAGTCCCACAATGGCTATCTCTCACAGGCTAGCAACCTGAGGGAGCTGCTGAGTCCAGGAGGCTGTGTGCCTCTCCCTTCCAATCTGGTACCAAACATCTAGCAAGTTCCCGGAGAGCTGCTCATCCTTGTCAACAACGGAAGCCTGAAAACCCTGTTCCTGATACCAGAACATAAAATGGCCAAGAGAAAAGGGGGAATCATTGTCCTGCTGCCGTGGCCTTTGTATCTGGGCTGCTACCAGAAGGTGTATGTAGTCCACACTCAGGGTGGGTCTTCCCACGTCAACTATGGCAATCAAAAAGGTTGTTCAGCTGAGGCTCCCACCTCAGGTGATTCTACTCTGTGCCAAGCCAATAACTATCACACAACCCCTCCCAAGAAACCTGCCCATGGCTGTAATACTGTTGAATATTCAGCTTGTTTCCATGGGGTTAGTATGGCTCTACCTCCTTAACTACTAAGAATAAAGTGAGTGGACATATGTACACATGCGTTTTCATAAAAATTAGAAAACAAAATAGACAGGCATTGCCTACGCACAGGAGAAGGTAGGATATGTATGGGTTTGTGTGGTGAGGTAAGTTGATGGGTTCTCTTTTTGTTTGTTTGTTTGTTTATTCTTTTGGTTTTGGGTTTTTTGGTTTGAGACAGGGTTTCTCTGTGTAGCTTTGGCTGTCCTGGATTTGCTTTGAGGACCAGGCTTCAAACTCACAGAGATCTGCTTGCCTTGGCCTTCCTGGGTGCTGGAATTACAGGTGTGCACCATCATGCCAGCTGGTGGGTCATTTCTTGATATGCAGATTTTAAGAGAAGAACCAGATGAAGGTTGTAATGGAAATTATGGATTCAGCTTGGGAGACACTATATGAGGTGCCAAGAAGTGATGTCCAACAGACACCTGGAAGTCTATCAGAGCTCAGATAGAGCTTTCCTTAAGACAGTTTGAATACACTTACATGTTCCAGGGAATTGAAGCCAAGAAAGGTGATTTTAAGATGCACATGTGTAGAAAGAAAGATAAAAAAAGAGTGTCAGAGCAGACCCTTCTTAGGACCATTCCTTCCCCCCACAGATGAGAAGAAAAGCCACAGCGATGAAAGAGCAAGGGGACAGAATAGTCTACAATGGCAAATGGAGCTTCCAGAAGGAAAAAATCAGCTTCTTTTTCAGAAGAGGTAAACACAAGCCTCAGGGGTAAACCTTCTACTATTATTTTGCCAAATGGGCACAGTATCAAACTTCCCTCTAAATTTGTATCTTTAAGCCTACAGATTAGTGCAACTCTCAGATCTTATCAGAGAAGCTGTGTGTGCGCGTGTGTGTGTGTGTGTATGTGTGTGTGTGTGCAGTAGATGGTGGTTAACACACACACACACACACAGAGAGAGAGAGAGAGAGAGAGAGAGAGAGAGAGAGAGAGAGAGAGAGAGAGTCATCATTGAGAGTCATGCCAATCCCTGGGACTAGATTGTGGACATAAGCAGGGACCACCATCACCAAAGTTACTGTCTGAATAGCAACCAGACAGACAGAGGCGTGGGCCTCCTGACTGGCCTCTCATTCATGGAACAGATATGCCTGTCTTAATGGATTTTTTTTTTAAAAGAGTAGAAATCAAACTGAAATGCACAAAATTCTCTAAGAATTAATAATATAGTTTAAAAGTACCGTACTGTTTTAACCAGAGTAGGAACTCTAGTTAAGGCTGGGGTAAGGAGGGCAGAAATGGATTGCGCAGAAGTGGTGTGGTGTGGTAGGGACGGTGTAAGGACATCACTTCAAACTCCTCTTGGACCTTCCCATGGGTTGTATGAATACAGATAGGCAATGTCTTGCCCTGGGCTAAGGCTGCTTACCTCACTTTCCCTCAGCTGTAAGAAACTCAGAAGTGGAGAAACAGGAACCAAGAGCTGCTATGCCCCCTTCATCTCCATGTGAAGAGTTCTCAGGAGACTCCAGTAGGATCAAGCACTGGTTATCAAAGTAGACCACCTCAATAATGTGTGTGCCTTTGAATTGGCTGCTCCCCTGTACTAATGATCTGTTTTCTGGGGTCACCATCTCAGAATGACCTGCCTACATGAAAGCCCTTGCATTAGGTGCACCCTTTTGAGGTATTAGGCTACAAAAGCTAGAAATAATCCTGAAGATCATGTGATCTGAATGGAATTTTGATAGACTACCTCCTGTTCTCCAACCCCAGTTAGAAGAAAGTAAGGCTAGCATTCATGGTGGTCAGTGAGGAGCAAAGACTTCGCAATTAGTAACTTTAAGCCATAGGGTTAGGGTTAGCTCCTGGTAGAAGGTAAATAGTTAAGCTTAGGACTCAAACACTATAGAGTAATGGCAGTTATAAAGATTGTGGCACTGACTAGGTTTAATAATGGATTTGAACCTCCTAAAATCAAAATTATGACTGTAGGTCAACACACCATAAGCTGTGAAAACAGAGAACCTCCAGGGAAGCCTTTAAGAGCCTCAGAAGCTGCCAAAGAGACACAGCTGTAAAATAAATATCGTTCTCGGATACTAAAGAACAAGAAATTATGATGGAGCTGGCAAGATGGACAAGCCTCAGAAGTTTGAAGTCCTGGAGTCTTCTGAATCAAGCCATCCAATAGGGGCAAATCCTTCCCCAACTTCTGTGAGAGAAGCCAGCCTCTCTTTGGTTGGAGGCACTGGCCAGCAGGGGCTGCCTCTCTTTGCCTCCAGGGTGATAGGGTGCTGTGTATTACCTGCCAGAGCAGAGAGATACAGTGTGTGCTCTGGGAGAATGTGTCTCCCACTAAAGGAAGAGTTGCTCATACTCAGGAAAGATGAATGACACTGGGTCTCAAAAACACTGAGCCTGAGTGTGTGAGACACCGGTGTGAACTGGAAAGTACTTATGGATGTGGGGAGAGCTGTCTCGTGACTTACAGTCAAGAACGTGGAGGCTGTCCTAAATCCTGCCGGGTTAGTGTGCAGTGGACAGTGGGGATGCTGCACAGCCTGATTCATGGAGGGGAGTATGGTAGGATATTTCTCCAGATGGAGGGCTGGTTGCGACAGTATCATTGATTCATTTAAAATGCCTCACAATGTGTACTTGAAAGCATTACTCACCGGTCTGAAGTCTCCTGAAAATGGAGGCAGCAGGAGGGGCAGACTGCACATGCACACAAACTAATACATAAATTGCATCTCAGTAAAATGCCTTTTAAATGACTCCTTCTAAGAACACTGCTTATGCTCTGGTGGTTTTCATGATTTTCCATGTTTGAAAACTCTATCCCAGGTCGGTGGAACTGTTTGGAAAAGAATATGAGGGAGGACCTTGGAGGAGATATATCACTGGGGATGCGCTTTGGAGTTTCAAAAACCCATGTCATTTCCAGTTAGTCTCTCTGCCTCCGCCTTGCTGATCAGGATATAAGCTCTCAGCTACCGCACCATGCCTGCTTGCCAGGCACCATGTTCCATACCATGATAGTCATGGATGCAGCCTCTGGAACTGTAAGTCCCCATAAACTCTTTCTTCTATAAGTTGCCTTGGTCATGTTGTTTGTTGCCGAAGTAGAAAAGTAACTGAGCCATAGGCTGAATGTAACTTCCATGGTTGTCCCCGAAGATGGAATTTCTCGAAGGCTACTGCTCAAGGTTAACTGCTTTTCATCCAAGGCCCAGGAAGCAGGGCACAGAGCACGAGGCAGTCCAAAGGCAGTAAATATGCAGTAACTATGAATGGCTGAACACTTACACCGACTGCTCCACAATGCGTCGACGAACAAAGACTTGGTTTTCTTTCCGGAGATTACCTTTCAGCTTGACACTAAGACCGACTAAGAACAACAACTGAAGAAGCAGTATCTTGAGCAATGTACTAAGGAGAAGGGAGATCTTAAGCTCTGCTGCTGCAGCAAACCCACATTTAGAGGTAATTGTCAAGCTTTTCAATGGATTAATTGGTATGTATATTTTGGCCACCAGGGGGCAATCTAGGTCCCATGAAACTCCTCAGAGGAAAATAAATGAAAAAGTGTGGGAGGAATGTAAAGGCTGAATAATAACCTCAGGTGGTACTGCAGTTTTGGTGCCTGGGTATAGTGTGTCAGTTGGCCCCAGGTCTCATCAAATTCATGAGCTACCCTCCTCCTGCCCTTGCTGGTTCCTACACACGTTCAGACCTCTGATGTTCCTACAAGAGACAAGGCTGTGACTCTGGTGTCAAGAACTGAACTGTGTTCGCTACAATACTTCCCTCCGTCATCCCATAGGAAACAGTTGCATGACAGGGTGACAGGAAACTGGCTCCTTCTTTCTCCCTTGGTTGCCAACTCGGGCCAATTTTCCTTCTATCACTAATCAAACAATTTCCCAACATAAACCAGGATCACGCAAATGTAGCCTTGTAGCCCATTGGCATATGGGTTGGAGTATGAGATGGAGCAGGATGCCTGCATAACACGAAGATGCTGGCACGCCTCTAGGTGACAGGGTTGGAAATCTCTGCTGTCAGGATGCAGGGATGTTGAGAAGGGCTTGCAATTCCGCTTTGTATCCTGGTAGCATGCACCCTTGAGACTCTAATATGAATTGTGCGATGCATCAGTCCAAACCAGGCAACCAAGAGCATCGCCTGCTGTAGACATTCATTTCTCTGGTTCCATCACAAGACATGAGTGGCCAGGAAAGCATCAACAATGACCACAAGATGGGAAATCCAGGTAGGAGGATACTCAGCACAAGTCTGTGGGATTATTTTGGGTGAGGGTGGAAATACATCTATAAAATCCTACTGAATCAATCTATAGACATGACTTTTTTGAGCAGTCAAAGCAAAATGGTAAGAAAATGCTTGTGAATAGCATAATTTAAAATATTTATATATAGCCAAATGCTCCCCAAACCTCCTTGAAGCAGGGGGACTCTTGGGAAGCGATCATGTTTGTCTGCCTTATGTTTTCTGTTGGTATTGATAAAACAGCACAACCAAAATCAACTTGGGGAGGGAAGAGCTTATTTAATCTTATAGTCTGTTGTTCATCATCCGGGGGAGTCAGGACAGGAACTCAAGGCAGGAACCGAGGCAGAAGCCATGGGGGAGTGCCCTTTACTGACCTGCTCAGCCTGCTTACTTGTCTACCCCAACACCACCTGTTAGGGAAGTCACCAGCTACAATGGGCTGTGCCTTCCCACATCTATCAATAACTAAGAAAATGCCTCACAAACTGGCCTAGAGGCCAGTCCTATGCTGGCATGTTCTCAACTGACGTTTCCTCTTCCCAAATGACTCTAGCCTGTGTCCAGTTGACATAAATCTAGGCAGGACAATGAGGAGTGTCTCAGATTCCCCTGGCCACACTGAGGCAGCTGCTGGAATGGGACTCGAGTGGGAGTCTGAGGCCCGCCATCTTTCCCCCAGGCTTCTGGAAGTCTTGGCTGATGTGTATGAACAAGGGAAAATGAAACTGGAAAATAATGAAAGAAGGTGGTTTGTTTTCTCATCCTCTGGACCAGTTTATTGGACCTTGACTCACAGTGAGATTACTATTTGGTGCAGAGTCTCACTAGTTCCCCTTTGGGTTAAGAATCTATTAAATAGGCATTTTCCCTATGAATGCATTTCCTAAGAGCTGAGGGGATGCTTTGGTGGCTAAACATGGCTAGGAGTGCACACGGCTCCTTCTGAACTCCTGTTGTGTGTAGGCCATGACCTTTGTCATGGCCTACACATATGGCTTGGTGATTGTTTTATGCTTCTAATAGCTCTTTGCTTCTGGTGGATATTTTCAGCTAACTTCACGTGTGAAAAACTGTCAAGAGATTGCAAGATGTAGCAAAGTCAATTAATGATATGCAAAAACCACATTTTAAGCTTTGATCAATTTATAATCAGTGAAATCTCATAGAAGACACTTTTCTCTCCCAAATGAAAAGCCAGGGTTAATTTGTTCTGTAATTTGAATTATGCACTTTCTCTTCTTCTCTGTGTGGCAAATAGTATTTTTATATTATTAGCCTCATCACGAAACTATTTTCAAAGGTTGACTGCAAAAAGAATTGACACCCCTGTGGCAGCAGCTGCCACATGCTGTTGGTCATTCTTTCCTGTTGTAAACTTAGGAAGGTACTTACTTCTCTCCATCCCTATTGTCTGCAGGTGCCACCCCTTACTGAGGAGCCATTAGCAGTGGATAGTTTTGGGGGAAAGAAGACACCTTCTTCTTTGAAGGTGTGGCCACTGTTAGGTTTTCCATGCTCTGGTGCATGGCCCCATACCCAAGGAACCATGGGTGATACTAACTAGACTTAAAGACATGAAGTTGGTTGAAGGGTCTGTTGGAGAGGGGACATTGGAAGAGTTGAAGGAGAAAGTAGGAGACAGATATGATATTTCACTATATAGATGTATCGAATTGAAAATAAAGAAAAACTAAAAACAAAAAGGGCAAGAGTCTGGCCAACATATTTTCTTTGCTCTTTCTGACTGTGTTCCGCCGGCATGTCCATTTGTCAGATCACACAACTTCAAGGAGCTGTTTCTGCTTGTCCTCGCCCCCAAGTTCTTCTGCTTCCTGGAATTACTACTGCCTCTGCCTAAACTAGCTCTGTGTGCTGCAAGCTAGAGATGAGGTTAGGACCAGGTCTGGGGACCAAAGGCAATGGGGATTGAAAAAGACTTAGTCCCGCCCCCAACTCACAGTCAGACTGAAGAACTGACAAAAAGGAAGAGGCACAACCCTCCGATTCATCTTCAGCAGTATTTATTGGAAATAGCAATGCTTCCCATGGTGAGTTTATACATTAAGCAGGAAGATTTGCCTTTCACTCCACATGATCCACTGTGGCAAGTGGCACGTCGGAAGCAGCACATTAAACCTCTGAAGGAGTCTGTACAGCTAGATAAATAGAACTCTGGGTGCCTAACAGTACTTCTGTGACTGAAGGAGAAACCAAAAGCAAAACCAAAAACCCAACACTGATCAGCTTGCACAGCACTGCACACACGAAATGAAGACGGGATAGAAGGGAGCGGGGGGAAGGTTAAAGTAATGAGTGGAGGGGAAAGGGTTTTGCATACGCAGCCACATACCTTAAACTGCTAAGCACAAAATCATCTTTATTTGGTCCTCATTGAGGGCAGAATACGCACAAATGATGTTCAAGGTACACAAACAAGGTCAAAGTGAGAAGGAGCGACGGTCACTATGTCTTGCTCTATGAAGGAGTGGGAATGCTTACTACATTTTCTCTCCTATGTCTTTGTCGTGGCAAAGGGACTCAGGAAATGGACCGATTCCTGGGTAAATCAACAGAGAAGGGAAGACAGCTGTCCGCCGCCGCCCCCCCCCCCCCCCCGCCTTCCTGCACCCTTCAGAAATGGGCTACATATATACACAGCTTCTGTACAGCAAGGAATCTGAGCTTGGGAGACCAGATTTCTTCCCAATTCGTCCTGGAGAATTTTCTCTTTTCCGACAACATATAGATTGTTTACCATCTCACTCAAAAATACCGCCCCCCCCCCCACCCCCGAGTGCTTTAACAGCAGGGAGGGAAGAAAACTGGCCGTGTCTCAGAGTAGGAGATAGATAGATAGATGGGAGTAAGAGAAGAAGGTGCTTTGGGCGATTAATACTTCTGATGGCACCAAGAGACTACGTTGCTTAGACCAGCAGACAATTTGCTGGTGGGGGATATTTTCACCAACAGTTCTGTGACTCACATATTTAGGAAGGGAAAGTGCAACGAAAAGGACTTCCTCCTCTGTAAGTGGAGAACTGGAGACCTTGAGATGCCCCTGGGTGAGAGACAATATCTTCAGCGAGGAGGAGAGTGTGTCCGTGATGTGGCTCAGAGACATATTATGGGAGCCACAGCCTCCTGAGAACGGTGTACAAAGCAGTTCTGTGGCCACTGGCTAGTCTCGGATGGTGTTTAAAGCATGTGCCAGGCCCACTGGCCATGGAAGATACCATCTATCACCGTGTCTCCTGTAGGAGCACACGGGTCAACCCAGGGCACGTGTGGGCTTGGTGACTCATCCACTGCGGCCTGCATTCATGATGTGTTGGAAGCGGCATTACCAAAGCAGTGGTTAAACTGAACTATCTGGGTCAGAAGGAGGTGAGCCAGCTAGCATAAGGTCCTAATGGGGCAGAGCAACCAGAATCTCTACATAGTTGATGGGGAAAAAGCCAGACTGGCCATGAAGCATCCCCTCGTACCAGTTCTCATCAATCTGATTAGTGAGGGTGATGATGTCACCCTCTTTGAAACCCAGTTCCCCTTCGTTTTCAGGTTCAAAGTCATACAGGGCTCGGCAGCAGGGCTGGTCCATTTGCACACCTGAGAACCAGAGGCAGAGAGAACATAAACCGTCACAGGGTAATTAAGCAGTAGCACTGCCTGTCCCCGCCCCCCACTTCCTCCCGAGGCTTCCTGTTCCCTTTCCCCCTTCACGCATCTCCCTCTACCCTCAGTATCTTTGTCTCCTAGCAGTTTTCCTGTGCATCTCCCTCTACCCTCAGTATCTTTGTCTCCTAGCAGTTTTCCTGTGCATCTCCCTCTACCCTCAGTATCTTTGTCTTCTAGCAGTTTTCCTGTGCCCTGTTAGAGCTTTGCGAGTCATTGAGCATTCCTGCTTGCTATCTCCAGTAGGAAAAACGGTTCCATCTACTTTGGGTAATTATAACAGAGTTTATCAGGCCTATCTTCTTGACAGTGTTGGGAGATGGCAAAGCGATGGCTTAGGAGTTTGTAATTAGATGAAAGTTAATCATAGACAGCCAAATCCATCCATGTTAGTATTTTTACATATATTCATATTCAAGAGAGAATAATTAGTTACACAGACAATAATACTCAAAAACCTCAGAATCATAGGTCAGTTCTCATTCTTCAAAACTAATAGTTCCGGATTCTTGGAGACTGCTATAACATGGAGAAAACAAAACCACACAAAGCACTCGGCCCAAGGTTTTGACTCTGTGTGACCTGGCTCAACACATTCTATTTGCTTCTTCATCCAGAATTAGAATTAACAGTAGAATTTTCTTCAAGAGATTGTGTCTAGTAAATGATAAAGTTTTAAAAAAATCATAATCTATATTTGGTAAATTGGTGTGCAATATACGTAACAAGTACTGGGTAAGAACCATAGCATGTAGAGGCAGGCGGATCGCTGTGAGTTCGAGGCCAGCCAGGTCTACAAAGTGAGTCCAGGACAGCCAAGGCTACACAGAGAAACCCTGTCTCGAAAAACCAAAATAAATAAAAATAAGTGTCACATGCAGAACTTATTTAAAAAAAAAAAAAAAGAATAGTACAATGCATGGTGCATAAATTAATAAAGAATGCGCTCTATCTTAAAACTGATCTATTTTGAATGAGCAAACATATTAATACAGCACATACATAAGCATGAACATAGAGAAGTGCCAGTGGGCTCCACACTAACTGGATGTCTTAAAAGGGAAGCAGTATAATTCATTCTTTTTTTTTTTTTTTTTTTTTTTTTTTTTTTTTTTTTTTTTTAACTTTAGAGAAGTCACCAAATATAGGTCTTGTTTCTGGGCAAGGAGAAGTACATTCACAGGTAATTCACATGGTGAGGGCCACACTGGGCAACACTGGGCATTGTGAGCTGTGGGCGGAGCATTAGACTTCCCCTTCTTCTTCATTCCATGACAGCATCTTAAAAACACTTTCTCCCACTCTAACTCAACCATGGGGGATACCGGAGAAATGGGATACACCTGTACATCCTTCGAAAGTCATATCTAGTGTCAGGTGGATTCCCACTTACTAGACCAAGACAGTCCCACAGTTGGAAATGCCTGAGCAGAAACCTTGGGTCTGATTTGTACATGTGTACTTGGCAATTGTCCTGGTAATGCAGAGACTGGACTAGTGGGTACACATCAGTATTCCTCAGGGGAGGGGGATTTTAGCTGTCCCCAGGCTGACCACAGTTCACAAAATGAAGAATAGGTCTACAGTAGAGAGTGAAAAGAAACCCTATCAGGTATTGAGGTTTGACATCTGGCCATCTGTAGATGGAATCAAGTATCTGCTTCCTGGAGCTGCTGTCTGTGGGAGACAGGGCTGTATGTGTTCACATACTGCCCAGGGGCACTCAGGGCCACCTCAGCAGACTCACAGGAAGGAAAAGGCAGGAGAAGTGTGGTTTACAACCACAGAGGGGTTGAAGAGCAGCTTCATGCTTGGCGGTGGCAGAACTGAGGACTCAGGAGGCAGAGGCAGGTGGATCTCTGTGAGTTTGAGGCCATCCTGGTCTACAAAGTGAGTTCCAAGACAGCCAGAGCTACACAGAGAAAGCCTATCTCAAAAAAAAAAAAAAAGAAAGAAAAAACCAAAAACCTGGAGACAGGGGTGAAAAAGCAACTAAGTACTAAGTGTGGTGGGAGATACTTGTGCACTGCATCATGAGAGAAAAGGTGATGGGGAATGTCGGACAATGAGGCAAGGACAAAAATGTCCATGCACGGAGCTCCTGCTTGACAAACCCTCCCGTGAAGAATGAACTTCTATACAGGTCTTGTGAAGGCCCATCAGAACACTCTGGCATTTTCTCAGCATTGCCTACAGGTGTGCCCAGGGCCCAGGGAAAGACTCTGCAGCCTTGAGCTTCTTACCTGTGGGTTTAGGGGTGCCTGTGTGGGAGAGCCCCCCGTTGGGCTGGGTACTGTCTCCAGTGGCAAACTCTAGGCTCATTCGTGGTTTGGGCTGATACTCCCTCCTTGGCTGAGATGAAGCTTGTCTTATTCTGTATCACAAAGAGAAGGAGTGATGGAGAATTAGGTAGCCATTTAAAACATGAATATAAAAGCAGTAAAATCCAGGAGCTGCTTGGCTCGCTTACAAATTTACCATGACCTAGTGGAAAATGTCCTAAGTCACCCTGGCCACCCATGTGCATGACATGCATTCTTGGGGAAGTTTCTCTTCCATCCTGCCTTTGCTGTCTTCATCTTTACTCTTAATCTCCCACGCCTATATTCAGAGTGATTTATGCTAATATGTACCACGTTAGGGGTCAGGAACATATAGGTGCGTAAGATACATTTGTTACCCCAAGGTAGTTTGTACAGGGGAGAGCAGACATCACTGACCACAGATTTCCGCAAAGAGCTCAAAGCAGGGGTTAGAGGCCTGGAGAGTTCACTTATCCATACACAAGTTGAGAGATGGTAGGTATAAGGAAAGACACCATGTGAGAACATGTGAAAGAAAGCTATTCCGTGCAGAACAGGTGAAGGTCGGGAAGGAGGGAAACAGGTTATGGCCATGGACTCTGATAAGAAGGCATGAAGGAAGACAGAAAAAGAGGAGGGCCAGTAAGTGGATTCTTCTCAACACTAAATCTTTTCTAGTTATAGGTATTCGAGAAGGCAGGTGTACATACACATTATTCTAAGGAGGGAAAGGTTAGGGGTGTGGCAATTCTAGAACTATACTGATTACAAACATGTTTGAGATGAAAAATAAAAGACTATATTCCCTTTATCTTCAACAGATATGAGAGGCACACAGTTGCCGTAGTGTTCTGAGACGTTGGTTTTAAGCCTTTCTCCTACAGAACTTTCATTGTTAGACACACTTCCACAAGCGTGCACTGATGACTTATACACAAAAAGGACCAAGCAAAGAAGCAAGATTCTAAGGTGAAGGGAAGACCAGCGAGGGCAAAACAGTGCAGAGTATGACCAGACGTTTCACTGGAGATCTGGCCACTTACCACCCAGGAGAGTGTACTGTGGACAAGACTGTAAAAATACAGGCTGCTAGGATAATTCTTTGATATATTTATGTAACAGAAAAATCCTCCTTCATCTAGTGAAATAAAGCAAGAATAACAAGATCATCTGGCTAAATAAGGTATGATTAAGAAGGCCCTTACAATGGTTTAGCTCAACATTCTTTTGGTACTATAATTATGTAAAAGGTATTCCTATGCAACAGAACCCACACAGCAATTTCTGGTATGTTCTTAGGTTTGCAAAATGTAGTATAATGTATGCTCGCAGGTCCAGGCAACACAAATCTACTCAGCCCTGTAACAGCAGACTAGATCACTGACACCCTACAGTGCTAAGCTAGGCTGTGCTGTGGGGGAGGGGTAGTGCACCCTCTTCCTTTAGGAAGTATAACTTACCTTTCCTCCAGCCTGACAGTGACCTGCTGCAGGATCTGCACAGCCTGTTTGTGGTACTCCAGCTGGGCTTGCACTAGCGCGGAGAGCTGGCTCACCTGTTCAATCTGGAGAAGGGTGGGGAGACCAGGCTTCAGTTACCAGGTTACTGCCCTGGAACAACAGTATACAACAGGCAGCCCTGCTGGTGGGGATGCAGCCACTCGTGATAACACACACAGTTCTACATGTTCCAAGTGGACTAAGGATAGGAGAGCATCCTTAGGCTCAGAATTCTGCACTCAGTACCACAAGGAAAGGCAGTTAGTATCCTTGAGAAGGTCTCATTGTTTTCAACAAAGAATTAAGCTTAACTGTAAACTTTCTGGATAGGATGTGGCTTCTTTCACTGAAGTCCTATAGGAGAAAGATTCAGTGACTACAGGACTCTTTCCTTCCTGTCTGCAGCAGACAATATGAAATCTAAGCATCGTTTTACATGCTAATGACTGCTGGTAATGAAAGAGAGGTAAACTGATTTCTCCCTTCAAGTGCTCTGGATGGAGTCAATCCTTGGACCTCTTAGCCTGATCCAGGTGAGATTTAAAGCTAGTTATCTGTACTCTAAGCAGCCTCTCTTCTGGATGGCTTGTGCTGGGACCTAGCTGAGCTGCAGCCTCCTAGTCAAGAAGGGCAGTGAATGCTGTCCCATGAGTTTGAGGATGTGGGAGAGCGGCCCTGGGTACCAGGACATCAACACTGGTTCAGATTTCCTAGTTTTGCACTTGTGTGGTTAGGAGGACAAGAGTTGTCTGTAGACAAACTCACATTATCTCTGTATGATGAGGGCTCCACATGGTCAACATGCCCTCTGTGCCACTCGGGAGGGAAGCCGATTAAGTATGTGATGGATACTTCTGGATGGTAACACAGGGCTACTTTAAAAGACACTCAAAAAGCCAGCAAACAGCCAGACACTCAAAAAGCCAGGGTGCTTGGGCCTGTCTGTGAGGTGCTTCCAGATTAGATTTGCATTGGAATCAGAGAACTGAGCAAGGAGGGGCTGTGTCTAACATAGTACAGTCCATTGACAGTCCAAACAAAGCAAATGGCCAAAGAGATCCATTCTCCTCTCTCCTGGGGCTGGACCTTGGGCTCCGCTTGCCTTTGGACATCAGAGCTTCCAGCTCTCCGCCCCTGAGACTTGTGTGGCTCTCCAGCCTCTGGTCACGGAATAAACTAGCCCATAACCACCATTCTCTCTTCGGCCTTTAGAATCAGCCTGAACCGTGGTCTCAGCTTTGCTGGCTCACCGACTTTCAGGAGGTATGGACACGTGGGACTCCTGAGGCTCACGCATCTCACCGTAAGTAGTTTCCCTTCCCTCCCTTGGTCTCCAGCTACAGACCACCCACATCTACCCCACTCGCATCTCTGAAGATTACTGGCTAACGCAAGTGACAAGAACAAAAAAATATCCTACAAGCATACCAGCCAAACTGACAGGGTAGAAGGTAGAGGTTAACCAGGACAGGAAATCTCAATTTTCAGATCTTCTCATGTGGAAATAAGCACGAAAGAACTGTTCGTGTGTGGCTTTACATTTGAAAGAGCAATAACTAAGTACTCTAAACCATCTCAACTGTGCCCTGGATGTAGTGACGATGCTATAATCATCAATTCTAATTTATATATTTTTTCAATGAAATGTCAATCTCACTCCCATATACTGACCATCTTTATAATTTTGGATATGCAAACCTGAATATACTTCAGTTGTCATTCTTAACTGCAGGTCAGTATGTTCTACATTTAAACATTTGTAAGATGCCGGGTTTATATGTGCGTCACCACACACATTCTCTGTCTCTGCACTACTGATAACTATTTAAAATACATTAATAAAAAAAGTTCTGGTTAAAAAAGATAGCAAACAAACAAAAAGTTCTGGTCAAATCAACTATAAGGATAAAGAAAGAACTTATCATTTCTGTGTATACTTTATGACAAATTACTCAAAAGAAGGTGGCCACGCGTGTGTTCTCATCACATGGTGTAAGTAGACAGTAGCATGTTACATGGTGTATCTTTCAACACATCAGTGCTATGCCTCAGAGGTACCAGAAGATGAAAACCCAAAGAGGAGTAGCTTACATCCATCTCCAGGAGGTTGAACATGCTTGACTCAGCTATTTCTTTAGATTCATCAAATTTCTCCAGAGCTTGGCGAAGTTCTTCGTCTGGAATCTTGCCTTGTCGTTTCTTCTTATAGTCAAAGTCTAAGCGTCGCCCTTCCAACTTTTTCAGGTGATGCTGAAAAAGTCAAGGGCAGGAGTATGCTTTGAAAAGACATATTATGGAAAAGGCTTGCTTGTAACCTCATTTCTCTTACATTCCTAGTGGCCTGCCAAATGAACCTGGCTGTGTTTAAAATTGCATCTTATCTTGCCAGAGAAATAAAGACACATGCATCAGCAAGGCAAATGCTTCCATGGCTGACCGTGGAGGGACACTTTTACAAAAAATTCAGAAGGAGATATAAATCATTGAAAGACCAGTGTCCTTTTGATTAGTATTTCCAGGCCAAAGTCAAGCTAAGCTATGCCTCATCCTCCAATGACAAGAAGGCAATGTGAGTGTGCATTACCCACAAGCCTCTCCTCACGGAAAGGCCGCACACAAGAGCCCACAAATCATTGACCTCAAGAGAAATGGAATCTCAGGAGATAGCAAAGAAAAGCTTTTCTCTGAGGTAAAGGGAGAAGAAGTGAAATTGTTCTTTTTCGATTAGTTTTCTAGAATCTTCTAAGAATGAAGAAAAAGGAATATAGATTCCCTCATTGCCTGAATCAGAATATCCAGCACAAAGCCAAGTAACTTCCATCTTGAAACACTTGCCCCATTTGACAGAGGTGGCTTTTAGGGAACAGGTGACACAACTCAGTCACAAATCTAAACTGCAAGGTACCCTGGAAGAGAGTTCATCAAAGGCCCCTGCCCCGCCTCTAACTTCGCCCCACCCCACCACCCACACCCCCGCATTATCTGCATGCAGTAAGGTTTGGACCTCTCTATAGACTAGGTTAAGGAGTACTGGGGTGTTTGTGTTTTCCCCTAAAGATCAATAGTAGTTTTCTTTCTTAATAGCTATAGCCTTCCTTGACTAACAGGTAGGAGAAAAGAATGATTTTTCCTTTGTTCTTTAGTGTGTATGGATGAGGAAGAAGAAGCTAAGAACAGGAGTCTGGAGGAGTGGGGAGACGGGGGACGAGAATATTCTGTAGCCTTCACCTCTCACTGCATCTCCTCACCCCCCAACTCACACTCTTATCCAAACTAAGTATGTTTTCTTTTGACAGCGGTGTGCTTAAGAGGCATTTGTACTCAACTGCCAGTCCAAGGCAGTGCCAGCTGGATTGATCAAAAATAAATCAGCTGTTCAGTATGTTTTAGAAAGAGTGATTGTTTCTTCTCAATCCCCCAAACAAGCAATTATGAAAATATAGTGTAAGAATGATGTAGTAGCTATGTATTTAAGCTAAAAAAAAAAAAAAAAAAAGGTACAGCTAATATTTAGGGATCACGTCAGCTGAGCACTTCATTCATATTAACAAATGTACACATTCCCAGATGAAGCAGGTCCTTCGGGCTGGGCTGTGGGCGTGCACGCCTGTGACCCCAGCACTAGGGAGGCAGAGGCAGGCAGATCCCTGTGAGGCTAGCCTGGTCTACAGAGCAAATTCCAGGGCAGTAAGGGCTATAGAGAGAAACCTTGTCTCCACACAACCCCCTCCACCAAGTAAGGGAGAAAAATGGTGTGAAGACTATTTAACAAGAAAGTTAAACACAGAGGAGCCAATGCAATGCTCAGGAGTGGTTGGGTGGAAAGTGGAGGGAAAGGCCTTCAGTTTCCACTCCCTTCGTCTTGCGCGGCTGCTGAAAATCCGAGTGTGCAGTGCTGTGTGAGCCGCTTAGGGCTGTCTGTCTGCAGAGTGAGAAGGAGCATGCGTCTTGGAAGACCCATCACACAGACCTGGATCTCCCTTAGATCTTTGTCATGAAGATTCTGCAGGGGGTCAATGAAGTTCTGCTTCACTTCCATGTCCAAAGAGTCCTTCACCTCCGAGAGCTCCCTCATGGCTTCCCCCACCTCACCGAGAGCTGGACCTGGGAGGGGAAAAGGAAGATCTCACACCCGGGAGAACAAAGACTGAGGTGGGTTTGCAATAGCAGCCTTCAGGAAGGCAATGTAGTCTTTGCCTCTGTCCTAGAAAGACCACAGACACAAAGAGGGAGAGCCCACAGTGCTCTCAAGATACAGTAGCTTTCCTATTTACCACAGGCCAGCCTGAAAACCAGGTTCCAGGACCCTCTGTGAGGAGGACTATCCCTCCTTACTAGGAATGGAACGCTTTACTCAGAGCAGTATTTTGCAAGGTTCTCTGTCCTCTGCGCTAAGTCCTAGTTCTCATTAATATGAGATCAGCTGCAACTCAATGATTTTAGCAGGAAGCAGATACCAAGAACGGAGAACAAGGGTCTAGAAGGCAGAAGGTATTTAGGGTCCTGAGGGCCAGGAGAGGGGAGATGGAATAAATCCTATTTTGCCTGGGGCAGTAGAATCAGGGACCACAAATGAGCAGCGGATTAATCAGAGAAAGCCCAGGTGGCAGGGTGGGAAATCACGCTGAGTGAGACTGCTCCCTCTGCCTTCATCCCTGGCTCCTGCCAGAGATGCCCAGCAGAGTGCCAAGGCATCTGGGTATGTCTGCCAAAACTGTCATCAAGGCTGGGGACCCATTAGAGAGAACGGACAAAAGCCCTTAGCCGAATCAATTTAAAGACTAGCAATCCTAAAATCACATATTAGCTCCCATGTATAATATCCACAACTGAGAATTAAAATACAAAATGGCTGGCAAATGATCTCTAGAGTTTTGGGGTTTTGTTGTTGCTGCTTTTGGGTTTTTGTTTTTGACCAGCACTGTAACTTCCATGCAGAGCTACAGTACAACAAAGGCTATTTACCAAAGTTGCAATCATCCCCCAGCTCCCTGCCGAACTTGAGCATGGCCTCCGCCAACAGTGCTTCCGCCTGAGGGTAGCCTGGCCCCTTCTCCTGGCCTCGGATTTTCGACATGGTGTTGATCATGCTGAGCTTAGCCCTGGAAGCTAGAGACAGAGAGAGAATGGGCTTTAGAAGACAGTAACTAAGGGGAACAGGGCTGGCTGGAGAGCCAAGCCTCCCGTCAGCCCACACAGACACTCGGCAGCACCTCCCCTGAGGCCACAGTGCTCGCAGACAGTATGTGAGACACTGAATGTACATCACCTCTACACTGTCCCTTAGAATCCAAGTAGAATCACAAAGCAAGGCAAACCACAGGTCTTGATGAGGCAGCACCATGGGCTCGGATGGTGCTGTCCCTACCTCCTCATGACTGGCTATAGAGAACATTCTGGGAATATACGCTGATGTCCAAGTTGTATTCCTGTTTCATATCTCAACTATAGGAGTGGGTGGATTAAAATAAGGAATGATGGTGGACCTGTGGGCCTGGGCTTTGTTTCATTTACAAAATATTTAAAAAAAAACAACAATAACAAAGCACCAACTATTTTCAAAGTCACTTCTCAACTAAGAATAAAATACTATATTCACTAAAATACCTAAATAAATCTCATAAGTATTTCAGATGGAGTTTGACTTTGTTTCTCAGACTACATCTCGATTGCTCTTCTTTGTTTTGACAGGAAGGTGTCTAAAGTCCTCGTTTTAGTGGAGGAAGTCATTTTACTAACATAATACTGAAGACTATGATTTGACCGATTCTAGGTGTCCCAGCTTCATTGTCAGAGTTGACTACACATTAACCCAGGACTGAGTCTACAATGCTGGCTGCATGAAAACCCCTGAGGAAATCTCAGTTGAAAGTAAAGGCATTTCTAGCATGCGGGGACTGTATCTAACCATACCATGCATACTAAGCATATATACTAAGTATACATCTGATGCTTCTACCAAAGGCTGACCTTTGGAGAGGGCCACTAGAGAGGACTCCTGTCATCTGTATGCCCAGAGCCTTGCTCTGTACACAGAAACAGAAAAGATGGCAACACCATCAGATTCTGAATAAGGACCTTTAAAGGAACACTAGACTCAAACAACAAAATGATAATAACAAAACCAAACCAAAGTAATTAGAGAAAACAAAATTCAAGGCGGGTAAAATTACCATTAATACTTTCAGGTGTCTAACATATTTCACCCACAAAATACAGAGAAAGAAAGTCTTAGAGATAGTCTAATCTGAATTTAAATACTACATGAACTTTAAAAAAGTAACAAAATCATAGAGGTTCACTTCCCTCTAGTAGATGAATAAAAACAACAAAGAGATGAAAATTAGCAAAGAAAATACAGAATCATTATTAGTAGGGGAGATGAAGCAGCCAAATAAGGTGACTACTACAGAAATGGAAGAGGGAGAAAATTGTTTTCTAAGCTCAAGAGAATTTCCCAGAGCAAAATATTTTATGTCTCTAGAATAAAAAGTTGACTGGAAACGAAGCACAAGGACTAAGGCCCACACAGGGGCCCCCAGAGGGAACTGCAGGACCCTATATTTTTTACAGGAAAAGGTGGGTTACTCACCACATGAGAAAAAGAAAGATTTACTAGAAAAAAATGTAGTACTTAATTGAAATTTGTTACAGAAAAAATAACCTATAAGGCTATTTTCAACTATCAATGAAATAATAACGCCCAACAGTGACATTTTCAAATGACACCATCAAGGTTTCATTTCTTTTCTTTTCTTCCCAATCCACTAAAGTATTAATCAAGAAAGCAGGTAGGAAAAAATATCTAGAAAATAGGAATACAATGCAAACAAACATACAAAACATGGCAGCAAAGAAGTCTCAAGAGGGCCTTAGATCTGGACATCAGGAACTACCACAGCTGAACCGGGGCAGCACAGGCTAGTGCTGAGCTGGGCATTGCCCATTCCACCCCCATGCTCCCCAGCAGAGGTAGAAACACCTGGGAAAATCAGAGTGACAGAGAGAATAATGGGAGGGCAGGCAAGGAACAAATAACCTGAAGAAGCCAAAACTGGGAAAAGAAAATGCATGACTTGTTGACTCATGACTGGAAGTTAAAGACAAAGAAACCACCGTCAAAGGCCTTTAAAACTTGCTCTTCCAGCCTGGTGTGGTGGTGCACGCCTTTAATCCCAGCACTTGGGAGGCAGAAGCAGGAGGAACGCTATGAGTTCGAGGCCAATTTGGTCTACAAAGGGAGTCCAGGACAGCCAAGGCTACACAGAGAAACCCTGTCTCAAAAAATAAATAAATAAAAAATAAAACAAACAAACAAACAAACAAACAAAAAAAACTCAACTTGCTCTTCAGGAGCAGAATGAGCAAGGGACTCCAAGCCGGAGTTTTTCATATAGCACTTTGTGTGTAATTCTAAATAGCATGTTCATAAATTTCTTCCCTTATGTGAAAAGAAATTAAATAAAAATATTTCCCAGTTTCCCCCCTTGGAGAAGAGTTCATGTCAATAAACAGAGATCTGACAAGCTAGCCATGTCTAACCTTAAGGGCCTTCCAAGGAAAAGTGTGACTGAAACATGTGCTCACTAGCTTGCAAGGCAACTGGCCAGGGAAAAAAGAGTTAATCAGGGTTGACATGTAAAGTGGGATCAGAAAACAACATCAAAGGAAAAGATTTAACGGATCTATGTGAGGTGACTCTCTGGAAAGACATTTACTGGGTTAACTCCAGGAGCAGAACAGAAAATCGGCATGACCACAAATGGTTGACTCAAACCCCCCAAACAGCTTCTGCTGCTGTGTCTGCACCACAAAGAATGGCTTCTCTTCTGTCTCAACGTCTTTCCACCTTTTCAAAAGTAAAATGAGGGCAGCTGAGTCTAGACATACAGCCCAGAGCATCCCTGCTGAGCTTTCTAATTCTGGGCACAGCTGAAAGGAAACCTGGGCTGTGCACTGAGCGAAGCAGCAGCT